>NC_056739.1:965285103-965380103 GCF_019279795.1 Protopterus annectens
CTCTAAATACTAGATCTATCCCCTTAAGTATCTCTTACCCTAACCCAAATAGTCTCATGTGCACATACACACACTAAATCTATGCAATTACCTAACCCTTGCCTTAACTCCCAAACACATGCACAAGCAATCCCTCCCCTATCCAAACCCTACTTACCTTTTTTCAGTAAAATGAATGTTCAGAATTCTGAATATTCAACATCTCTAACATTCTCTGATTTGTACCTCCCCTTGCAGTTTTCAAACATACCTTTCACAAACTGCCAAGGAACCATGTGTTCAAAATTGAAATGTCACCACGTGACAATGTGCTCAGGGCAAAAAAACAGAAAATGCTTAAGAAGAGAGAACATTGATCATTCTCTTTTAAACTTCTTTTCTGCAGGAGGCAAGCCCCACTGTATCCCCCAATGTGGGGGGCAAGTCCCCCCACACACACCCACACACACACCAAAATTGTATATACCAACTTTGATATCACCATACCCTGGAAAAAAAGAGATTATTCAGCACATGGTCATCTTGGACTTCCTACACAAGTCCGTTTTTCCCAGTATTATGACAGTCACTAAAGCGGGTCCTGACACTTCAAATGAATTACTATACATGTGTATACACATACATACACATGCATACATATATTTACATAAATATGTAAAATGTATTCTACAAATTTATGCACATGTGTAAACATATGTATCTTATAAAGTCGCACACATACAGTCTCTAATTCACAACTTCTGAATTGTATTTAAATTTGACTATTTAGGAAACAGTAAGAGTATTAAAAGTCAGATAAGTTTACAACTGAAATGAATGAATATGCCTTCAGCATTGCTTTATTTATTATTACACCCTTAAGTTCAGAATGGTTACCAGTTCACGGATCCCTCTGAATAAATGATCAAGTAGAACTTGTACAAGCAAGCTTTTTTTGTTTGTTTATAAATTTGAATGACTAAAAAAAAATAGAATATGGATACTGCACAAGTGCATTTCTGGGCAAGAAAATGTCTTAAATGAGTGTTCTTTCCATAACATATACAGTACCTCTTTTTTTCAAAAGTTAAAAACAGCACAAGAAATATGTTAACCCTTTTGTTTTTTTGTTTTGTTTTGTTTTTTTGGCAAATTCCACCTACCCCAATACGGGTCATAAATGAAGAGGAAATAAACATTGAATAAAGCAGTTGACAATGTAGCAAAATGATAGGAAAAATAATACTAGTAACAAGGGAGAGGTAATGCCAAACTTATAAAGAACTTTAGCAACACTAGATCAGGAAATAAAATTCATCCTTAAAAACTACACCAGGTTCTATAGAACCAATGGAGAATCAATGTGGAGACAGTCTAGTAAAAGTTACCAAATGTGTACCCAGCTACATCATAACAGTTCCATAAGTTGTTACTAGGCTAACAACCACAAGGGCACTTGCAAGCAAACTGTGCACCCCAAACCATTTCGGTCTGAGTATCATGGGCATCTATCCAGGGTGGGGTCATCTTAGTAGGAGTTAACTAAGGATTGGTAGGAGAGGTTGTTAGGATAATACTTATTGATGGCCTCTGTCCATAAGGGACATGGGGTCCAGACCAGGAATAAATGTATGATTTCCCACTTGTCAAGGTTTCATTTAAATAGGGTCAGGGATGTACTCTGTTTTACATGGATGAGGAACCTATTTCATAGAATGGAGATATCTGGGACATACATATGTCTCTCCAACACATTTTGTTTATGTCACAAGCGAAGTTCAGATCCCTGGATCTAGTGTTTCTGGTGCTGTTTGTTTTGCATATGTGCAACAGATCCATCAGGGCTGGGTCTGAGGAAGCTCTGTAAGCCAGGCAAAGATCCCCACTTGGTAGCCTGTAGGAGAGACAGAGCTTTTATGCAATCAGTGGTAGGACTAGGTATTCATGCCCTGAATTCTCCTGGTAATAAACTTTTGTGGGCATTTCAGCTGTTGTAAGTGTCTGGTTAGATACATGCCAAAGGGGGCACTGTATTCAATTATATGTCTGATAAGGGTCATGTAAAGGGGTACTATAAATTCTTTAGATCTGGATGCCATACCCTTACCTATAAGTTGGGTAACATAGAATGATTTTTTTTACTATTTTAGCTACATGTCAGTAAAAGACCAGATTGCTGTCTATATATGTTCCAAGACCACTTGCTACTGGGTCGACTCTTAAGGCTGTTTTAATCAATAAAGTAATTAACCTGGGTTGGCAGTTTCCCATTATAATGCATCATCTAGCATTGAGTTTTAGGCCATAGCTTTGGCACTAAGCATTTGTCTGTGTTAAATCCTCGTGCAAGATGTTAGTGTCTTGGGAAGAAATCTATAATAGCTACCAGTTTACAGTCAACTGTAAACTTGATGAGCCAGAGGCCTTTAACATTAGACTGGACTTCCAAGAAGTAGAAGCCAAACAGGCAATGGCCCAGCATGCAACACTGCGGTACTCTGAAAAATCCACTGAAATTCCCTGACTGGGAAGTAAACCCAGGATGTGGTGGTGACAGCACCAGATCTTAACCACTAGACCACCAGAGATCCGCCTCAGAATTATTTAGCAAGCAATCAGCTGTATAGTAAATTCAGCGGCAATAAAAAAAAACTTATTTTCTATAGGTATTTTATGCCTATATATGTTGTACATTGACTGCTTTTTATTTGTATATTGAGCATGTTAAATCCTAACATTTCCATATTTTTTAGATTTCAGTATTACCTCAGACATCACATAGTTATGTGGTACTGGGATTATGACAGTAAAGGGGTTTAAGAATGTGTTACATGTATAAGGAATCCTAACAAAGGATAAAAATATACACTACTGCTAATCCATCAACAATTGAACTACATGTAGTAGAGGATCACACTGTGATATTCTCCTATGTCCCAACCACACTTTTAAGTAATAATCCAGTCGGAGGAGAGGGAGAGTGGGACTTAATTCCAAGCGGTATGATTCATTCTTGAGGGCAAAGCTTAAAGGATCAAAAGCTGTCCCCATTAGGGAGTACATCCCAGTATAAGTCAGTCCATATGCCATGGAATATTATGATTACACCACAGCGCAGTCAGTACAGTTAGGGTTTCTACCACAGCACAGTCAGTACAGTTAGGGTTTACACCACAGCACAGTCAGTACAGTTAGGGTTGACACCACAGCACAGTCAGTACAGTTAGGGTTTACACCACAGCACAGTCAGTACAGTTAGGGTTTTCTTTTTGGAAGTAGGTGCATGTTTGAAAAAATAAAAAAATATACCATCTACTTGCAACAAGGTACAGACGGTTGTATTTTCCTCATGGTTTGATAGTCCTTTTAAATTTAAATGAGTGAATTTTTACATTTTCAGTGAATTAATTTTTAATATTAAAAATAATGCTTGAAGAAGTGGGAAAAGTGGAATGTTGCCATTGTGTTTACTTTCAAAAAGCAGACTGAATGGAAGTAACCATAAGCAGAAACACTTAGAAAAGTCAAAAATCAGAAATGTCATGCACTCATGGTGGTGGTCTCCATTTTTCCCCTCCAAATACCAGATAGATGCTAACTAATTCAAAACTTAACAATTGGTCCCACATTGGAGCATAAAATATACCTTTTTATTAAAATCAAATCAAATGAAGGCTGAATAGCTGAGGTGCCAGTTCACGATAACACGCTTGATATGATTTTAATAAAAGTTACATTTCATGCTCCAATGTGGGAACAATTGAAACAAAATCTGGTCCTTGGTGGAATAAATGATATAAAGATGATAGCTAGTTAAGGGCATGAAAAAGAGAACTATCCAGCAAGGGTTGTATCAAGGTGATCCCCTGCTAGAACATTCTGTTATCTAATAAAAACATTGTGGTTAGGCTTATTTAATAAAGTAAATTCACAAATAAGCAATTGCTGTTGGGATGGTCAGTTTAATGGCTATGTGTATTGCTGTATGTGGCTTACTATAAGAATTTGGTAACTTGTAAGAATCTTTATCATTTTACTGTGGTTTGTCTTTGATTTACAAAGGATTCAAACTAATACTGTAAGTGTGTTCAAATGTTAAAAAAATAGGATTTGTTGGAACATGTAACAATATTTAATTTGTACTTGCTGACCATGGCAGGGCGGTGATCTCTATGGACCTTTTTCAGACTTAGAGCAGAAGTACTGTCTGGTTAAGTAATCTTTTCACCATCACAAAGTTAGGCAATGGAGGCAGAAGGAATCAAACCCAAGACCACCCATCCACAGGAAGCATCCCATTAACAGCTCCTTAATGCTCCGCCATCTGCAAGACAAATATCTTGACAGCATATCTAAAGCTGAGAAATGTTTAAACCATAGAGATTGCCTATGAAGAATACAAGTCTGAAACTGCTAAGACTGAAAAAAAGAACAATTAAATACAGCCAGGAAATTATGATGCAGTTTGTTTACCAGTATACTATTTAAATCTGATTCACCAGATAAAAAAATAACAAGTAATGATTACCCATATAGAAGCATACTGGACTCTTAAAACTGAATAACATTATCCAATTTATTTAAAAGGACTTTTCCACAGCTAGCATACATAGCAGGATATGGAAAACGACAACTGAACTAACAAGTCATAATTTCTTCATAGCAACAGTGTTTATGTTTATAAAGTGCAGCTAACTTAACAAACATCTTATAACTTAAGATCTAAAGCTAGGAGTCAAACTTTAAATATGAAATCCAAACACCCAGGTAGAAAAAAGTAGTTACCCACTGTCTTTACCATATATATTATTGATGGGTGAAGAAAGAAGCACATTCCTTTGTTTTAATGTATACTACTCTGGGGTCACTGTTGTAATTTCAGCAAATAAAACTAAAGTGCCTGAACAATTAAACTTTGTAGTTTATCTTCTCTAGGAGCCTTCCCTAGTTTCCTGGCCTATATTTAATGTTAATATTTTTAGTGGGTCTTCACCTAAAGCCCCCTTGCACTGCACACAACTGTTTTGAATTTACTTTCTATTTTGAAGAGAATGATGAAGCTCTACTAAGCTTGCTTATTCTATTCTGATATTATACATCAAAACCCTAAAATACAGTATTTTCCTTAGAAACTACTGTATCCATGAGACTCTGAACTGCACATTCTCACAGGCTTTGAACTGTGCACAGTTTCCATATGGTTAGGGTATTTTTCTGGGCCCTTCCTTTATGCCCAAGGCCATATCAGACATTGCTTTGAATCAGACCAGCTTCATTTTTTTCTCTTGCCTCAGATGAATCAGAAGAAACACTGTTTCTCGCACATGTAATGATTATGGACTTCATGAAGTCTGACCAGGTATTTATTTATTTTTTGCCCAGAATAGTTTATGCACTTACGTAAGAAAATTAAACACTTCAAGCTGATGGATTCCTGGTGATTGTAACATATGAAGGTTTTTCAGTTTTCACTAGAACATTATAACAATCTTAAAACTCCCAGACAGAGAGAGTGCCTACAAGCTGATCCAATATTCCATGCCCAGGATGAAATCTACATTGCTCCTGACCCAGAGGTTTGAGTATCCGGTAGATTCCCTTTACAGCATTCTGCCAAAAGCTTTCTCAGGGAAGCTGAGTGGTATGATCCCCTCTAAAACTAAAGCTAGCCTTCTTGTCTCTCTTTTTGAAAATGTGAGTGATACTCCACTTTGTTACTCCAGTAGTATTTTCCCCTGCCTTCCATTTTGTTACTCCAGTGGTATTTTCCCCTGCCTTCCATTTTGTTACTCCAGTGGTATTTTCCCCTGCCTTCCATTTTGTTACTCCAGTGGTATTTTCCCCTGCCTTCCATTTTGTTACTCCAGTGGTATTTTCCCCTGCCTTCCATGCAGCATATAAGAGTCGTGTTAACTACTACCTAGCGGCATCTAGCATCATCATATTTTCTTGCCAGATTTCACCCACTACAACATCTTTGCTCTGCAAAGCTGTTTAATCATGCTATAGTGACATCATACACAGAAAGGGCTCCAGACTCACCACTTGCTTCTAACATTGCCTCTTTAGAGGAGGGCATGCCCAGAAGATTCAAAAGTTCCTCTAAATGTTCCTTTCTCTTATAACAATGTCCCCTAATGAGGTTACTATTTCTTCAATCTCACTGAGAACAGCCTGTGGACCAGCCCACCCGGCTGATCTGCCAGAACTTCTGTGAAGCTATCCAAAAGCCACTCTTCATTGTCTCATCAAACTCCATCCACATCTGGACTTTCATTTCAGTGACTGCCAAAGTGCTTGCCTTCTTCCCCCATTGATACTTACTGGACAAATCTGAAGAACCCCTGAAGGTATTACACAAAAGGCTTCTTTAATTTTATTCCTTTCCTCACACAGTGTCCAACAGCATGCCCTTCCATTATCATGATGACAAACCCCAAACACCTTTTGGCCACAGCTCCCAGCAGCTAATTCAACAACTTAAGTCTTGAGCAGGGTCCGTTAGGTCATTCAGACTCCATGACTCCAACTCCCCCCAGAGATATTCTTCCAGAGGTGGAAGGTAAACACATCTCACATAGAAACATCTAAAAAGCCCAGCCACAGAAAAATGTAATGCTGTTGAGTATTCAATTGAACAGTCTTAAACAGAGAAAGAAATGTAAAGCTTATAGGGTTAGAAATCAAGGTGTCAAGCTCATGGAAATAAAATAAGCTGAATACAATTTCCATCCCAATGTTATGCTTCACTGTGTCATAATAAGTGTTAACACTGGTGAACAGCGAGTTGTAGCTTTTGAAAAAAAAATCTAATTGAGTGCTTTATCACATTCTTCTTCCACCACAAAATAATTCATATGCTTGTACATATGGATGGCGCAGTGGTGCAGCAGTTTGCGTTATAACCTCACAGCAAGAGGTTCTCCGGTTCAATTCTCAGCTGGGGTGCCTTCTGTGCGGAATCTACATGTCCTCCCTGCATTCCTGTGGGTTTCCTCCCACATTACAAAGACATGCATCTGAAGCATTTCTCCCCAGGCCTCTGCTAAAAATTAGCTCATTCCAAGTCGGACTTTCCCTAGTAAACAAATGTTAAATAAATATACCACTACCTCAGAGGCATGTTGCTCCCTTACATGTAGTTTATAACCTCAGCAACTCAACCCTATTGGAAATTAGTCTAAGAAGTTAACATTAACCTTCAGTCTTCACATTTATACAGCCACTCAGTTATAATGTTTTATAACTAACCAGTTTTGTCTTCAGGAAAACATTTCATAAGAAATCCAAAAATCATGACAACAGCAAACCTAGCGTTCATGGTTTAGTAAGAAACTTCTAAATACAACTTTGAAGAGGTAGCAGAATTCACTGACAAAAGGGTGAAACTCACTGAAAATTCACTAACTCTACTTCACATCACTGCTTAACAATGGATCATATAAATTAACCATTCAATAACCAAGACATTTGAAAATCAGTGAAGTGTTTTTTTTAATCATGTAATAATTGGTACAATAAGTAGAATATGTGGTGAAACTGGGAACACAGCAGTTTATAGAGTTTTTAATCTATATTGTACAGATGCTGTACTACATAAGATTTGTAAGAATTAAAGTTTTAGGAGTAGCAGGGTCTGAGCAGTTTTTCTCCCAATATCCCTCAGGGGTGCTGTTTTCTATAGTGCTTACCTGCTGGATGTACCTGTTTTTATGCATAAAGTATACAATACTGCACATCTCCAATATTTCATGTTTCATTTGGAAAAAGGAATAAAAACCTACATGATCAGTCATCTTACATGTTGAAAAAGTACTGCTAATCTAATCCTCAGAAATACTCTATTAACTAAATATTTTTTTTTTTTTTTTTTTTATCATATAGATGAAAACTTGATGGCACTGATTGAAAAATTATCAAAAAGTAAGAATCAAGAAATAGCAAACACAGCTCAAGGAGCAAGATGGGTTATTGAGAAAAGAGCAGAACAAAAGGTTAATAACAAACCAGGTATGCACACCTAGGGCTGTTGTGCTGTGAATCTGTAATGATTACCGTATAAATAGTCAGTGATTTATAATGGAAGGATGAGAATCTCTAGCAGGTTTTCCTATGGAATGAAGACAGATTCTGCTTACCAAAGTGCTAATGTAATATGCTTGAAAATGTGGCAAGAAAATATACTGTTAAATAAGATAACAGATCTCATACTTAAAATTGCACCAACTATAAAGTCACTGTAACTCTGTCACTGTGGTGCTTGTGCTAGCACTCCTTGGCAACTTTGTTTTCACTTAGGTACTGCATTAAAATAGAATTGAAAAAAAAATAAGTGCAGGACAGACAACTTCAGAACTAATTCTGCTGTGCGTTACATCCCAAATCAATACATTATACAGGTACTTTAAATTACTAGGCATTTCTACACAACATGTCGGCACTTCAGTGATTGTCATGTCAGAAACATGCCATTCAGTTATTTATCCTTACTGTGTAGTACAGGACACATACACACATACATTTTACTGGAGGTAAAAGGTAGTAGGTTTACCAGACTCATCTGCTTGTGGATTGCTTTTAGCCTTTTGCAACTGCCCTACCTACATCCCCCTACTATCCTTTTACCACATTTCCATTAAACAAAGCTGCTGAGTCACACTGTCTACCTCTCTGGAAGTCCAATCCATGCACCCACTCTCCATGAAGTAGAGCTGCCTTAGATTGCAGTTGATTTCTGTCCTTTCTATGTGCAACAGCTAGTCTATCAAGTGTTCCCTCTCCTCCTTTCACATTTCCAGCACTCACAGTCCTTTCTCAAGATCTCAGAGAGCTCATGCACATCCTAAACCATGTAATCTGCAGTATGACAAGTCCCCTGTCCTTTTGGCCTTTCCTTATAATTTAGGTCTCCATTCTCCTCAACAACCTTGTTGTTTCTGTTTGCATCTTTTCCAGTAATGCCTCTCAACCTCTTAGCACAAAAATATCGGAGCAAAGCAAAGCCTAAAATAAATGGGGGGGGGGGCCCAAAAACAGGGACGGATTTTAAATCTTCCTGTTATTAATGTTGATAGTTGCTAGAATAACAGGATTTGTGTTTGCATACATTTTCTGGAGGGTATGAAGTTTGCAGCTCAAACATATGTCATTATTTAGTGACTCCAATCCTCTGTGACTTGCCAGAAAACTGCAAATTTTATGAGGAACAGATCAACATATGATGCAAAAATATGAACATTCTGCAAAACCTGGACAGCTGAGAGGTATGTTTTCAACAATAAAACATCCATTTTTTAGACGTTCTCAAAAACTGTACCCAGTACTCCAGTTGGGTCCTGATGGATCAAGAGAAGACCCCCTTGTTATAGAAGTCGACTGATCTAAGGATGTAGTTAGACATCCTGTTAGCTTTAAATGCAAACTTAGCACTCTATGTTTGATGATCATGGGGTCTGGTTAGTACCACCCTTGAGCCTTTTCCTGGTCACACAGTTGGAATTCCACCCTCATAGTCTGTGTTCCATCCCCAACTTGTGCTGTAGCTACAGCATCTTGCATTTGCATGTATTTAATAGTAGTTGCATCACCATCTTCCAGCCCAGGAGGCAAAATGTTTCAGGGGTTAAAGTTTCTGCCTGAGAACTCCAGGGTCTGGCATTAAATTGCAACCATTAGTCATTGCTTTTGTATTGTTGGCATGCTCTCATTTCTTATCCAGGCACACCAGTTTCCATGCACCTCCCAAAACATGCTGATTAACTGGCTCCACTAAACTCACTGCTTTTGTATTGATGGCATGCTCTCATTTCTTATCCGGGCACACCAGTTTCCATGCACCTCCCAAAACATGCTGATTAACTGGCTCCACTAAACTCACTGCTTTTGTATTGATGGCATGCTCTCATTTCTTATCCGGGCATACCAGTTTCCATGCACCTTCCAAAACATGCTGATTAACTGGCTCCACTAAACTGTGTAAATATGTGTGTGTGTATGTGTGTGAGTGTGCGCTCACACCTGTTGTCTGCATTGTGGGTGAAAATATTACATATCTAGTAAACAGAGAGGGAGGCACAGTGGTGTTAGATGGTGCTGTTGCCTCACAGCAAAAGTTTCTCTGGTTTGATTCCTGACTATGGTGCCTTCTGTGTGAACGTTCTCACTGTCTTCATGTGGGTTTTCTCTATGTGCTCTGGTTTCCTCCCACATTCCAAAGACATGCAGTAAGTAGACTGGACACTAAATTGGCCAAGGGTGTGATGGTGTGATTGGCCATAGGGGTGTGTGTGTGTGTGTGTGTGTGTGTGTGTGTGTGTGTGTGTGTGTGTGTGTGTGTGTGTGTGTGTGTGTGTGTGTGTGTGTTTTATGAAGAACAACCACAGCAGGTCTAGCTACCCAGCGGTGTGAAAATTGGCTCTAGGTTGTCATTGTTGAAGTGACACTCCAACCCCATGTCCAAAAATGGGAAAAAGTAGTTGTGGATGGACGAAAGTAGATAGAGAAAGAGAAAGGGGGAGGGGGAGATAAACAGCTGGTTTTCTCTTAAGCTTTTCCTAGGCTTCTTTTTTCACCAGCCACTGCAGCCCTCAGTTTCCCTATCATTGTACAATCTGCAAACAAGTTGATTCTATTCTCGATTCCCCTTACCATACATGAGACAAACACACACTGAAGAGCTCAGCATTGGTACCTACCTTTGGCCTACACCATTATTCACCCCCCCCCAACAGAAACCACAACCCTTTGCACCCTGGCTTCCAGCCACCTCTGTACTCATTTAACTTTTCTTTTATCAAACCCAAGTCCCATGAATTCAGTCATTAAAGTCTTTTGTTGGAGCCCATGTCAAGTGCCTTGTTTTTTTATTAGCATGCAAAAACACAATCTGTTCTAAAGGTAAGACATGAGGTATGTTATCCTCTGAAATGTTTTACTAATAACATATCTTTCTTTTTGTGAGTTTTTGTAAATTTATTTCTACATCCCTTAAAGGTATAGCATACAATATGCTAAAAAGACATGACCATACTATTAAAAGTAAAAGGTGCCCCTAGTGATGATGTGTTACCTGTGCCACCTGGTGTGATTGGCATAGTTTACAGTTAAATCACACGGGACAGAGGACATGTTAAACATCTTTTTTTTCTGTATATATGTGAAAGGGAAAAAATTACAAGAGGTACTTTGTGCTACATGAGGAAATTTCAGGACAAATGCAAAGGTTGTGCTGCTACAAAATCTCTTGCCTCAGGTGAGACTTTTTAAAAGAGTACCCCTCATAGGTACATCTCAGACCCTGTGACAGTGCAGCAGTGCACTGTTATAGAAGACGTAAAAATATGTCTAGAGAAGTCGTTAGCCTTTCTTATGCTTGTGGTAGAAATAAATCCCCATAATGGATATTTCAACTGAAATAGTAGTACATGTGCCTCCAAGACAAAAATCTTGCTCAGGTTACAAACATTCATAGACAGAAGCTGAAGATAGCTTGTGTTCCATACATATGTGATTTAAAAGCTGCAGATGTGTCATTTTGGCAGCCAAAGTGTGCCTTTTAATACACTGAAAAAAAAACAAACAAACAAGGGAGCTCTAGTGGGTAAAGTGAGCCAGGAAAATAATACAGAAGGTCAAAAATACAAATTCCAGCTAGAGCAACTTCAGAAAACTGTTTAATAAAAAATATGTATAAATGTAAATATAGTAAGTGCTTAACACATACAACTGCTTTTCAGGCCTACATAAAAAGAAATCCCAATATAAAAGTATATATAGATAGAATTGAAAAATTATGTTTCAGAAAATTGTATTTCTTATTCTATCTCTGCTTCATTCAAACCAGGATACTTGATTGCCCTAAATCTGAAAATCCATTTATATTCTGCATTCTCAGTACAAGTTTTCACATCACCCCTTTGAATTTATATTCGTCTGCAGGTCAGCAAAGCTAAAAGTGTGTGTCTCACCTGCCTTGACATGTTTGCAAAGTACATTTAATTTAATACCCCTTCATATATCAGATTCATGTTGTCATTTCCTCTCCCTCAAATTTCTATAAGTCATTCCTACATAAAATGCTGTACAAGCCCAGCACAACTCTTGATTGAGAATTACTTGCAACACAGGACTGGCAACCATACTCTTTTTTCACAGCATCAGACCAAGTGCAATGACATGCTTGATAAGCTTCTGTTCAAATAAGGACATTTTATCTCCACCAAATGATGGATATTGAAGCAGGATATGAGCTACTAACTCATGGCAAGTGTTCTACTGGACCAAGAAACAACCACCAGCATAGGTACTGCACATATTTCGGTGGAACAGCAGACTCTAACAGCAACCATCTACAATGATGCCACTTAGAACTGATGCAAATAATGTGGTTGCATTAAAATTCCTCCCACTCCTACAGAATGCACCTTTACCCATACCTCCTGAAAGCGACAAAGGGCTTTTAGATTTTATCTGATTGGTTTTTGTTTTTATTTAAGCCTGAAGAAGCATTTGTATGTGTGAAAGCTTGCTATGTTTATATGTATATATTTTTCCTTTATTAAACAGTTTTGTGGAGTTGCCTATAGCAAGAATTATTTGCATTTTTGATCCTTTATACATGTAAGAGGTCATAATGCAACTACCTGTTCTACTGTGTTGTTGATGTGTGTCCTGGTATGGTGTGGTTAATGTATGGGCATATGTACCAAGGAATATGGGCTACAGACAACTGTATACCAGTCACTGGTTTGCTAAAGGCACTGGAGAAGATAAAGTCACGCCATTTACGTATGTTCTGAGATCCTCCAAGTTTTTTGAAGCATGTGAATTGGTAGGAAGCTCTCCTGCTCTGCTCATTACAGAGTAATTTTGAACCCATAGCTTTGCATAGTATATGTAGTAATGTTCCCAATATGGAAGTGAAAAGATGTTTGTTTCAATTCTCACAGAACATTTGTGAAATGGTACAGTCATGTTGACTTACAACACTATATGGTACTGATTTGCTTTCCAGCATTTATGCAAGCAAATCATAGTTTGGTATTTCTTGTACCCATCAGAAACTACAGTGGTATTTGATTTGTTGAGAAACACATTTCCTGTTTTAAACTGGACTGTTGCTATAATATTTTGAAGAGAACTGTACTTATGGGAAAAGGTGAAAATGACAGAAGAGGATGCTTAGGCACAATACTTCTTCCAATATTTCCACCTTCTGTTTGGACTGTGTCCATTCTGAATTATTATAATCTGCCACACACAATAAATGTAGTAGAGGCATGGTTGTGAAAGAACAGAATAGAACAGACTATGTTAGAACACATTTAATGACTGGAATTTCTGCATCTCCTAAATATGCAACATTACGTAAGCATGAAACAGTTGTATATTCAGTACTGGAGGATAAGATCCATTACTGGCTACCTGATTTTGTATCTGGTATTGCTGCTTCCTTGCAGTTACAATTTATGATGAACTTATTTGCACAGCACTATATATCAGATGCATGCAATTACTTTAATTTTGTGGTTTCCTGGTTCAAGTTTTTCGTCATATTATTTGTTTACATTTTGTGTTTGGGTGCACTTTTACACTTGGAATTGTTCATGCTCATTCGCAATTTATCCATTTTGATGTAACATATATTGATATAGAATGCACGCTAGGGGCTGCATTGTTTTTTTAATGGAAATTCCATAAGATGATATTTACATTTTATTAAAAGTAATAATGCTGAAACCTTGAAAAAGAACCTGGCTCGTCCATATGGAAATACATGTTACAAGGTCTGGTTAACAGCTCTCGAGTACGAATCTTTGTTTGAGTCACATTTGAGAGAATGGTACAAACAAAGAGGGAATCTCATTTTTTTCTCCCATCTGACACGTTCACAACATTAATCTCAGTCTGAAATGAGCAGACGCATGGAGGAATTATATTTCAATAATTTCTACTGTAATTTTTCAGTATAACATACTGTATATACACTATCACAGACAAAATATTTGTATTTTATTTTAGATTTGGTAACCAGGTTACACTAAAAAGCAGCAGCAAACTGGTAGTATGTAGCTCCACTCATAATAAAACCAAAAATAATCACCAGAATCAGTCAAAGAGGTGGAACAATCCAGGAGTATAGACACCAACCACTTTAAATGATCCAATTTAGTAAACTTATGTCAAAATAACATAATAAATTCTTTCATCCAGTTAACAATTCAGGACTTCCTAAGAATCTTATTACACTAAACACCAAAACTTTAAATAAGGTAGCCATAATCATATGTGCAACCTCTTAAAGTTATGAAATGTAAAACCTGGTTTAAAACTTTAATACTTTAAACAAACAAATATCTTAGTCACAATACAAACCATATATATATATATATCAGTAACTGTGTAAATTTATTTATAATAAATTCTTGAACATATGTAGAAAAATTGTATTAAATTACTGCATGTGATTCTAATTGTATATACTTTATTAAAAGTAATAATGAAGAAACTCTTAGGTGCAATAAAATCTATGTATAAATATATAGTAAAGTTTCACAGTAATCCATTATGATTTTGCTGAATGCAACTTCAAAACAGTTAACAGGGATATGTGGTCATTCAAGCCTGGAAACGTATTGGCATCCAACTTTAGCTGCCACAGCAGCTCCTTATACTCTAAGTGTGATTCCTCAATATCCACTTCTTGGGTCCTTAGGGGAACCTTTCTAATATTTCAAAATTGTTAATTTCCCTTATTGGAAAAATTCTGTTTGTACAGAGTACTTTTGTGATTACTTCTGATAATATCTTAACAGTGCTCATAGATTCTTTTCCAGAACAGTCTTTCTGCTTTACCTACATAGAAAGCTTGGCAACCAGAACAAATTGCAAACTGTACTAATGTGCTTGTTCCACAATTCCCTTTACACAAATTGACCCTGGTCTTAAGAGTACTGTTTAACATTACTGTCTCACTGTAATCAGTGTACCTTCCTTTTGACCAATGTTCATATTTTGATGTACCTAACATCCTTAAAATTACCAGAATTCATGTTGCCAGCAACACTACCTAGTTTCTCAAAAAGTGTTTTTTTTTTAATTCATCCCTCTGCTATGAACAAATCTAGGAAATTCACTAAACAGATCAAACAGTTGCTCATCTGCTTTGAAAATATTTCAATTAGATTTCACTATATTTCAAATACAAAAATAATCTGTGCTATACTGTAGCCCCTATTACAATATTTTCCATCATTATCCCTGACCTGAGATCCCTCACTCTGTGGTGTAACTAAGTAACCCTACCCTGGTTAATATTTATCCCTGTACCCTCATTTCAAACTGCACGAAACATGGGTCTGTGCTTAGTTCCCCAACCATTCATAGCTTCAGTGCTAATCCTGCTCACCAAAACCCCTTTCAAAAACATAATTTCTAATTTAACCTTTTCGGTCAACAAATGTTCTAACCGGAGGCAATTTTGGCTTGCCTCACAAATTGCCCCTTATCCAAACTACATTGTGCATCTGGGAATGGCAGCTAATATAATGTAAATAGCTGTTAGAAAACAGTGGCTTCCTGTAAATATTGGAAGCAAAACCAGTTCCATTCTTAAATAGGCACATCCGGGTAGTTTGTTTTGTCACTATTATAAGATTAAGTATAGCTGAGAGAACTAGTTCATTTATTTAAACATGCCATAAATTCTGACCAGGAAAATGAAGTA
Source organism: Protopterus annectens (assembly GCF_019279795.1). Lineage (NCBI taxonomy): Eukaryota > Metazoa > Chordata > Ceratodontiformes > Protopteridae > Protopterus > Protopterus annectens. Next base: position 965,300,807 of record NC_056739.1, read on the forward strand.
GCACCACCACGGAATAAATGTTCCAGTGATGTAAAAAATAAAAATAATAATGTACAAGGTATAGAACATCCACAGGAACAAACCACAGCTAACAAAAAGTCTTTCTGTAGTAAGAAGTCCGTCCACTGTTGTAGTATAAATCTCCTGGTGCAAACACAATTCTGTTAATCACACCATGTAGTCGAATAAAACACTTTTATTCACAAAATCAGACCAAACAAATGTATACAAACATTCAGCCTCTCCTCATGTATAATTCATTAATTCAGTAAAATTACTCATGCTGACATCATTTCCTGGGCTATAAAAATGTATGACTAAATATATAGCTACATGAGATAATAACTCTATAGTAATTCATGCTCTTACAAAATTCTTCCATGTTAAAACCAATCCTTAAAATATCTCTTGCTATTAAGAAGCTGATCATAGCAATATATAAAAAAATCAATGAAAACACATTCAAGAATAATGCATTGTGTCTAAATACAGACTAAATAAATATGTTTATGAATAAAGGCTGAATAAATAAATAACAGTTCATACATATATGTATAAAACTATTAATGAATCTAATGAATATAAAATCTATGTATGAGTAAAAAATGTATATAAAATACGCGTGTGTGTGTGTGTGTGTGTGTGTGTGTGTGTGTGTGTGTGTGTGTGTGTGTGTGTGTGTGTGTGTGTGTGTGTGTGTAAAAAAAGGGGGGGTATATTATTTAATAGACTTGAGTCTGCTATTTTGTAGGACTGGTTTGAGGGGTACTTTATCATTGAGTCCCGGTCTCTTGTCTGCTCTAAGCTTTAGGCTGTGAGACTAAATGGATCATAAAGCTTTTTTACTCATACATAGATTTTATATTCATTAGATTCATTAATAGTTTTATACATATATGTAAGAACTGTTATTTATTTATTTATCTATTTATTCAGCCTTTATTCATAAACATATTTATTTAGTCTGTATTTAGACACAATGCATTATTCTTGAAAGTGTTTTCATTGATTTTTTATATATTGCTATGATCAGCTTCTTAATAGCAAGAGATGTTTTAAGGATTGGTTTTAACATGGAAGAATTTTGTAAGAGCATGAATTACTATAGAGGTATTGTCTCATGTAGCTATATATTTAGTCATACATTTTTATAGCCCAGGAAATGATGTCAGCATGAGTAATTTTACTGAATTAATGAATTATACATGAGGAGGCCTATATAAGAGAGGCTGAATGTTTGTATACATTTGTTTGGTCTGAAGAAGCCTTATAGGTGAACGCGCTTACCATTTTTGTTAATAAAAGTGTTTTATTTGACTACATGGCGTGATTAACAGAGTTGTGTTTGCACCAGGAGATTTATACTACAACAGTGGAGAAACTTCTTACTACAGAAAGACTTTTTGTTAGCTGTGGTTTGTTCCTGTGGATGTTCTATACTTTATGCCATAAATTCTGATATTGCTCACTCTTCCTTAAGATGAGGATGCTGTCAAAATATGTTAAATATAAACTCCAACTTAGATGGAATTTTAAATTCAAAATAAAATCTTCTTCCAGCTCCACAGTACTAAACTGGCATAAGTGTGTGTGTGTGTTTGGGGGGGGGGGGGTTGGGGCAAGCCACCTTCTATTGCTATTCCTGAAAAATTCACCTTTTAAAAATATAAAGTTATTATCTAAAATGGTTTCCATGAAGACCATTAGTAAGTTAATATCACTAGCTAACAAAATTTACATCCTATAAGGGCTTCATGAAACCATCCCAAACCAACATCTTCTGGAATACTAGAAGCCAAGTCAACAGCATCTACTGTAAGAAATGGAGCTTGGTTGTTGTATAACCCATCATACATTCCACCCAAAAGATGAGTGGGCTTGTTGAAAAAGGTTTGAGTATTCTGTCAACAAAAACTGCTATTGGCTAAATTTTAGAGTCCTGAGCCATGACAATAGGTCTAAGTGGTGACGCTTGTGTACTTTTTACACACTTTAGGAAAATGCCAAAAATACTGGATATTCATGGGTTGTTTTTTAGAAAATCATATACTGCTGGAGTAATAACATCTCGTCGTAATAAATCTTGTATGCAGCAATGATTTCATTGAGCGATACCACAGATTATTCATCACTGTTGTATAGAATCAAAAAAGTCTGTCAAATATAATTCATAGTGAAATATAGCTGTTTCCCCACCTTTATATGATTTCATAATTCTTTTGAAGGGGTCATAGGAGAGGAAAAATAAAATATCTTTCTCTCCATTCTATAAATTATTTGAATAATTTCAGATATGTTTGTAAATGTCTTTTTCACAAGCTTGTACCAAAGGATTAACACTGGGAATACAAGTGCTTTTCTTTTTAAATTTTTGATCCAGTGTACTTAGTACTTCTTGCCTATCCCTATGTTGGTAGGCCAAATGAGTTTCCTAGTAAACAACTTAAATTCATCTAAACAATCCCTTATACTCATCCGCTAAGTTGCAATAAAGGTAAAGCCTTTTTCAAAAAGCTGAAAATGGTTCACTGTAATCTTTATGTGGCTATAATTAAAAATATTGTAACTACTGTGTTTCAATAATATGCTGTGGTATTCTAGAGAGATGGAAGAGGGTATCCATTCCTTCTCCCCATCCCTTTGCCTCCCTCTTTTGTTATTGACTCCCAACCCCTTTGTGACCCTGTGGAAAAGATTGCTGTATTTTCCCCAAACCCTGATCATGTAGTTGTTCTCTCTCTTCCTGTTTGAATATTAATTCTATAATCTTTCTGATCTTCTTAATGGAGAAACAATAATGGGTAATTCAAACTGTAATCACATTCTTTGTCTCATTCTATTGTAGGTTCCTGTAACCCTCTATCATCAAACATAACATCTGTAGTTGCATCATTGTCTACACTATCAACATTAATCAACATTAACCTTAGATTTCAACACATAAGCTTGTTCTCAGCATAATCCTTCTCATCCCCATCAAGTTTCTTTTTTGTGACCCTTGATGGCATCATGTTGTTTGCCCAACTAAGTCATACTTTTGTTTGTAATCGTCAAATAAATCCTCAGTATTTTTAAAAGTAAAAATATCATCTACCATATTAACCACTTATTGCTCATTATGTTTAGTGAGCAACTGCATATGTTCTAAACCATGTCTGTTAAACATATCAACAACTCAGTGTAAATATCAGATTCAGGTTGAATGTCATTAGAGAAATGGTAAAGTCTTAAACCATTGGGCACTCTACGTTTAGGTATGTAGTCTCACACAAAAGCATTGTCAAGTTTTAAGCTGCGACACTTGTCAGTTTTTCTTTCAAATAACTGCAGTATTGTGTCCAAAGTCAGGTGGTCTAAATCCTTTGCATCAATGAAATCTAACTTAAAATCTTTGAAAAAAAAAAACATTTTTAAATGTAAAATTAGCGGGTGCTGTAGATTCTTTTGTGGAGTCTGAAGAATCAAAAAACATCATTATACACCATGAGTGCTTTAACGGACATGGTAATAGGTAAAGAAACAGTACCTGAAGCTTGAATAAGCCTCCCAATTGAACTGGGTAAATCTGTTCTTATTTCAGTGCTGTTGATTGCTTCAAATAGTTCTCCAACTGGTTAACCACAAATCCATTAGCTGAAACAAGTCAAGGTGTAAGTAGTCTGATTAACTGTGTCAATTCTCCAGTGAGTTTCGCCATGACAGCAAGCTGAGCTTCAAGAGGGTCATCCCCCGGTGGTGAAGAAAACAAGTCCTGACTGAAGTTTTCTGTTTCTATACAGCAAAATGCCCCAAAGGTACTAACAACACAAAAAAAGAGGAAGAAGCAACTAGGTAGTATACAACTCCACTTGTAACAAAACCAAAAACAGCTACCAGAATCAGGCAAACAGCAAAACACTACAGGAGTATCGATACCAACCACCTTATTTAAAGTGTTAGCATTTAATATAGTAAGATTCTGAGGAAGTCCTGAATTGTTAACTGTACAAAAGCATTTTTTGTTATTTATACATAAATTCACTAAATTGACTCATTAAGGTGGTTGGTGTCAGTACTCCTGGAGTGGTTTATCTCTTTGCCTGAATCCAGTGGCTGCTTTTGGTTTTGTTACAAGTAATAACCAGGTTATCCAATGGGTCAGGCCCATTGCCATTGGAGGCCATAGGAGAAAGGCTCTACAGTCACTACATGTAGGTCAGTAAGAACTAAAATCCTACAACATTATGCAATTAGTTACATAAACTTCCTGAATTATTATCGTAGGTATACAATCAGCCAGGGGAAAACATTCACAAATATTTTATTAGCTTCAGTTTCCATAAAGTGAAATATGTCGGAGTAAATGAACTGAAACATATTTTCTACCTTTAGTTTCTACAAGGATGATAATAGCCTATGACAAATTATTAATAAAAAGCAGGGCAGTGAGGGTAAGAAAGTGCTAGAAGTAGTGATTCGTCAAGAAGTGACTGGTGGTTAACTGAAGAGAGAGACAGAAAAAAATGAGGAAATGCATAGCACAAGTGGAAAATGCTGACTGTAAAGAGGAATTCCTGGGGGAAGTATTGTATGTAGCTGTTGGCTTTAATGCTGCAGAGCACAAGTGCAGTATGAACAGATATGAGGCAGTAAAAGGCATGTCTTAAGTAAAAGAAGTTCACTAGAACAAAAAGGAATTAGTCATAATTAGTTGAAATCGGTGGAAAATGCATTACCACTTGAGTACTTTTGAAGTGCATTTTATGAAAACAAAATGTGCTCATAACTGTAATATCAATACCTCTAAATGAGGTGATGGCTGTCACCAGAAAAACTAGTGGGTTGTTATTTTCAGGTTGGGGGGACCAGTTACTTCAAGTGGATCAGTTTAAGTATCTTAGGATCTTCTTCATAAGTGGTGGTATGGGGGAGTGGGAGATTGGCACTGTACCAGAATAAAATGCAGTAGGGAATCAACAGCAGAGTTATAGGACAAAGCTATAAACTTACCCATCTATGTCCTCATTCCCACCTGTAGTTAGGAATTTGGAGTAATGACCTAAAAGGAGAAATTGTACATACAAACAGCAGAAATAAAGTTACTTTCCTGGGTACCTGGACGCATCGTCTGAGATATAGATAGAAGCTCAATCTGCAGAACCTCATACCTAGTAAAGCCAATGTTCCTGTATGTTCAGAGGAGTCAGGTAGAGTGGTTTGGGTACCTTCTGACAAAATTCCATCATTTTCCCCTCCCATTGCATGTGTACCAAGTGCAGCCGATTAGACGGCAGCTCTGGAACAGACCCAAGACATATTGGAAGCGTGAGATCTCAGCTTGCCTTGGGATTCTTGGGGTTCCCATAGGATAAGGCTAAAAGAGCTGTGGAGTACTGGGAAGTCTGAGCTACACTTCACTGTCTGCTATCACCATTACCTCCACCAGGGTGAGAAGGTTAGAAAGTGGTGAGAATATAATTGTGATAAAATCGTTCAAACGTGATGTAGGATTATGCAATGTGACAAGTGCAACTCCATCTTTTCTCATACTATATTTTTTAATGCTACTATTAACAGGTTGCATTTTACAATGATTCTAAAATTAAATGGAAAAGAATACCATAAGCCAGGAATGTAATACTGAAATAAGCCTTTGCCATATTTATCGTTGAATATACTTATTCTCAATCATATATACTCAAAATGTCAGACATTTTCAAATCTTCAAAATTCCGAGAAGGAAAATTGTAGACTATTGACAGAAATCAACTGATACATGATACCGTGATACAGAAATAGAGATGTCACCTGCAATGTGAACTGTGGAATTTGTTCCATTTCATGATGCCATAACTTCAAAGTACTTTAAAGGAATTCATCACCATTACTAAATATTCTTGGCTTTTACTTTTAAATAACTATTTATTTATGTATACATTTTATTAGCTAGAAAATTCCAACTCGGCATGCCTCATTTTCAGTTGATGCCCTAACAAAAGCTACAATGTACAACAAAACAGTTCAATTAGTCTAGAAGTAAAATTCCAACATAAGAAAACAGAGATAAATTTTAAAAACTAGATATATTGCATACAGTTTGAAAAGAAATCTCAGCAATGTGCTACATTCTATAGGATACTAAAAATTAAACCCTTACTATGGACAAAGAAAATAATTTCCCTTAATAAACACTGTATTTATTTATTTTTATTTTATTCTTTTGTTGACCAGTAAGTGAACTGGTCTGTGGATCCTTTTCAACCATAGCCCAGGTACAATGCCATAATTGTTACAGATATCATTTTGAAATGACGACAGAAGACACTGCATTTCAGACTATTACACAGGTATATTTATGTCTTTTTATTACACAGGTAATTTTGAGATAATTGTGACAATGTTAGTTTGCATCTCATACCAATAAAAGTTATAGAAACAGCTACATGATACAAATACTGTTGCATAGAGTTGCAGAGATTGAATATTTCATGTAATGTACATTGCCAACAATTCCCAGGAGTAATAAATACTTGTTCATGGCATGTTACAACATACACTGTTAGAGCACTGCTTAGTGCACACATTCAGAGCATTGCTGTAGTGCACACACTGTAGTGCATGCACTTAGAGTGCTGCCATAAAGTAAAAGGTCATTTTAATATTGTAGCAGAGACTGGATCCTGTTTCATAGTTTCTGAATTAAGCTTTGGGGAAGAGGATGGGAAGTGGGAGAGAAAGATACTTGTAAAGGAGGTGAGAGGAGGGAGAACTAGAGTCTTGCTGGGAAGGAAAAGTGATGAGTGAGTGGCTTTGCTCATCTTAAACATTTCTGAGGTACCAGTTATATTAAATTTACTTACAAGTTAAGTATAACTTCCTGTTTGTATTTACAAACACTGGACAATTGCTTGAGCAGTTCTAGACCTGTTAAATGTAAAGGACTTTCTAATTTATTGTGGAGGTCAATATCTGTGAACAATAAATAGTAAATATCTAGAAAACAAGAAGTGAGGTTACCCAGAAATAAACGTATGCCAATAGAAGAGGAGGCAAGGAAAGATGGACCAGAGAAGAAAAATTAGAGGGAATGAATAAGAAATATGAGAGGGGGGTGAAAAGTAAAAAAAAAACAGTGAAATAGATAAGGACAATAACAAAATGTGAGGGGAGAAAGATAAGGCAGAGGAAGAAGGGTGTAGGGTGCCAAGTAAAAGATAAAATGAATAGGTACAACAAAAAGTGTGTAAACACTAAAGAAAAGTTAAGCCAAGAAATTCAATGTCATATAACGTCACATATGTATTTCAAGTCATACAGCAAAATGTGATTTAATGGCTTACTTCAAACTTTGCTTGACTAGGAGTTTGCCATATAACTGAAGGGGAGTTTTTGCTACACATTTCTTTCAGCCACAGAAATTGCTAACTTGCTATTTCTATTAATTACATACAGTACTTTTACAGGTTTAGAGTGGGATAACCAGCAAGAAAATGAGGGATTGCACCAGTCTAGTATTTGGTTTAGAGCACAGATATTTGGAAACTGGAAATGCCCATGTTTTTAGCTGCTTCATGCTATAGTAGACTTTGAATTTTAGTCATAGAGTTGAGTACATTCTCAATGATGGGATCTATAGGGGAGACCAACAGCAAAATGGCCTATTTTAAGGTAGATCTGCTATAGTTTGTAAGCATATTTAAGATACATATGCTTACAGATTTGGGAAATTGTGGGATACGTACAAGAGGGAGGGTAATAAGATTATCATAGCTGTGAATGACCAAATCAGAATGTAGGTTGCAGCTAACAGTACAACATTCTATGGGTAAATCAAGAACTATGATAACATTACGCCAGTTCAGAGGAGTGTTCTAATAGTCAGTAAGGCTCAGAAAAACAGCATCTCTTCCATGGTCTGGCTAAAAAGCATGTGTTGCAGACACTAGGCTGTCATTAAGGGGCTGTAGCAACTAGAGATGAATACATTTTTCCAGGAGGTTACATCTACAACATAGTAAGGCAGCAAGAAATTATAAGCATCACTGGAGGGCAAAAGTTTATATAAAGGAACAACAACCAGTCTCCCACAGTGTGACTGCATAGGCTTCACTTATACATGGGGTTTATACAAGCAGTAAATGGCCTGCCCATAACAGAAGCAGACAGCTGTAGAAATTCTAGAGGTAGACTGTTTGCAGCTGGTGAGTATTATTTGAGTTTTAGCAATACATTTTCAGCAGCAGTTTATAATTTTTAGTAACTGAATGGTTAAGGTCTTTGCTTCACATCTCCAAGGTATGGAACTCAGTTCTGACCTCTTGTCATTGCCTATGTGGAGATGTGGAGACTGGTAGTTCACTCCATGCTTGCCTAAGGTTTCTCTTTTTTTGGGGGGGGGGGGCTGGAGTGCGCACAGAAAAACATGTTGGCTGACCGGATAATCTAAAGTGTCCATATTTGTTTTACTTATTTATTTAGTTATGTTTTGTTTAAAACCTTGGGGGGAACCCCACAAAGAGAAAAAAATGATTGTTGTTTGACGCCAATGTTGCCCAGGCAACCTGAAATCTTGGATGCTTCCCAGACTTACCTGGGGAACATGGGTATATCCATCATAGGGGGACGAGAGCGAGGGCAGAGAACTTAATGCTGTGATGCCAGATCTTGTAAGAAACAGGGGCTTAAATACAGTGATGATAAACTATTATGGATACATGTCAATCTGCCTAAGGGGCAGCTACAGCAGAATTTTAATCATTGCACTATCTCTGTCATGGCAACCAGGCAGTCTCCCTTACCTATGCATCCCATGAAAATTTGAATCCTTAGCCTCCTTCCTTCTACACATCCAATCAGTAATGTGTCATTGGCCACCCACCCCTTCCTTTGACAGTGTCCCAGCCAGACTCTCGTTTCCTTCTCTAGCAATAATCTGAATCTCTGGCCTACTCTCAAACAGCCATCAGTGAACAGATTCCCAGGTCTCTTCAGACCACAAATTCATTCTGCAATTATCACCAACCCTTACCACTCCATCCCTCCTGCAAGCAACCACTGTCCTTTACTGTTACCTGCAATGTCAAATATTATTGTCCATTACCTCCGCTAGATTATCAGTAGTTGGTATCACTGGCTACCACCAGACAGACTTTCAGCAAATGCAGCAGTCCCCTATCCCCCTACCGATAGCAGCAGCAAACAGAGAAAAAAAACTTTCATCACACACGTCTTTTGGTGTTAAGCATTCTACATACACCTCTCACTGGTCTGAGTAGTGATCAGATTACCTCATATCCCCTTTAAACTTCACAACCTGTTTTTCTGGGATTGGTTCACTTACCCACCTGCCACCACCACCTTCAGCACATGCTGCACCAACCCTAAAATCTTGGTATCCTATACTTGACCCACAACTTATACAGATACTATGACAATGGAGTACACACTGTTTCTGTTTACACAACGAGCTTTAGCAACATAGTGTAGAGTAATGCATTTGTTGTACCACAGTGGACAGCCATTGTTAAAATATTGCAGGTAGCTTCCCTCTTACCTCATTCCAAGAGGTCATTACAGCACTTTCAGGAAATTCACTTTGCTAACCAATATTCCGCAAAGAATGTACCTCACATTCATGGATGATAGTGATTCCAGCTACTTTCATCTTTCTATAACAATCTTCCATAAAATGCCAAGTTTCTTATTTAACATTTGTTTACCAGGAAAGCCCAACTTGGAAAAAAGCCAATTTTCAGCAGAGGCCTGAGGAGAGTGCATGTCTTTGTAATGTGGAAGGAAACCAGAGTACCTAGAGAAAACCCACATGAATGCAGGGAGGACATACAGACTCTGCACAGAAGGTGCTCCAGCCAAGAATTGAACCAGAGAACCTCTTACTGTGAGGTGACAACACTACTGCTGCACCACTGCTCCATCCATTGTTTAGCAAGCCTTTCTGTGAAAGCTAAAAAGATACTGATCTGCAACGCCATAAGGTCACAAGCATTATTATCAAATAACTTAAAAAACATATTTCACAAAATAAAACTAAAAATCCAACACTACACACTGCCCTGTCTTAACTGTCCATTTGTTAGGGGAAAAAAAACTTCTGTTGAACCTCAACTTATTTCACATATAAGAATAATGTGATACAATTAACTGGACCATCAGGGGATTAAAGCCTTAATATTAGGTTATAAGCAGTAGCTTTATTCTGTTAAAAGAAGTGTTAACACTTAAATGAAAGTTACAATCTGCATCCTGTCACATGAGAAAGGAAGTTAATTGATTATTTATTTATTTTATTTATTTACATTTGTTGACCGGGAAAATCCGACTGGACACAGGTCCTTTTTCAGCGGAGGCCCGGGGAGAAAAGCTCCACAACAAAAATAACAATTAAAAACAACAATTAATTACAAGTTACAAGAAGTATAGGTAGGTTTTGTTTAACAATAGTAGTAAACAGTTATAGTTCAAAATGAAATTATTTAGTTAAATGGTACAACACTTATATCATTGGTGCCATAAAGACTAACAAGTATTTTAATAGCTTTTTATAGTATTTTAATTGATGATGTAGCTATGCAAAAATTAAATTGTATGCTGGATAGTTTGAATTAACAGAAACAAATTAGAAAAATGACATATGGTATGACATGCAGTAAGTATATTGGTTTTGTACACTGTTGCGTGGCTATACTCATTTCTTCACCGTAATAGTAGCAAAACTGTGCTTTAAAAAAACTTCATGAAATCCTATGCCAGAAAGCAGCAATTACAATATAATATTAAAGGAGTTTTCCCAGCAGCCTGGGTCTTCCTTATTCTCATGTCATTGCAAATCCCTGTGATAGGAACAGCATTCAGGTCTGACTATCCCACAAGTTCTCGTTCCTTCATTTTATTGCCAAGGCTTCTGGCAATGGCACATTCTGTTTTAATGTGAACTTACCGGCTTCTTCAGCTATGTTTTGCGCTGTCCTTTGTCACTGCTTCTCCCTGTTGATTACTTGTTTACTGAATGGTATCTATTTTCTGCCTATTGATATTTTTCAGGTGTTTCCATCACTGTATCCTGTTTGCATGTATTGTTTAGGTGTTTTGCTGTTGGCTCTCTGTGTATATTTTTCAGATGTTTCCATCACTACCCTGTTTGCATGTACTGTTTAGGTGTTCTGCTGTTGGATCTCCGGGTATATTTTCCAGATCTTTCCATCACTGTACCGTTTTACACCTACTGTTTAGGCATTCTGCTGTTGGCTCTCTGTGTATATTTTTCAGATGTTTCCAACACCGTACACTGTTTCACATACTGTTTAGGTGTTCTGCTGTCGGTTCTATGTGTATATTTTTAAGGTGTTTCCATCACTGTACCCTATTTGCATGTAATTGTTTAGGTGTTCTGCTGTTGGCTCTCTGTGTATATTTTTCAGGTGTTTCCATCACTGTACCCTGTTTGCACATAGTGTTTAGGCGTTCTGCTGTTGCTTCTCTGTGTAGATATCTGTGTGGAGGGAAGCACCAAAGTGTCTGCACTTACAGTTTGCTTCCACTCTTGGGGCAGTACTAAATGAAAACAAATATATCAGAATTTACTCTCAGTAACTGCAAAAAAAAAATACAACTGCAGCTATTAATTGCACAGCTTCTGCCACACTCACACACACACACACACACACACACACACACACCTCTAACAAATAAACCACTTCAAAAGAAATTCCAGGGATTTGTGCAGGTGTTAATTTTTCAATCTTAACATTATCTAGTACATGTAATAAATGACAGATTCAGGAATAGTAGAATGTTTTTCATCAAAACTTAACTGAGAGCCTAGTATATATAAACTATGAACCTAATGACTACCAGGGACTTTAAAAGCCTAGCCATGCAACCCACCCCAATAGTGCCCATATATATCATTGGGGTTTAATGGGGGGGATATCTTAGGAAGCTTCTGAAGGTTATATGGGGGGTATGTTAGACAAAGGCAGACAGTAATTATGCACAAATTATCAGAAACATGGGGGCCAGACCTGGGTTGAATTTCCCATCCACTGGTCAAGATTACGCTTAAATTGGGCTAGGGATGGACTCTGCTTCACGTGGATGGGCAGCCTATTCCAGAGCATGGGGATCCTCTGAGACACATATCTGTCTCACCAACATGCCCTATTTATGTCACAAGCAAAATTTAAATCCTTGGCTCTAGTGGTTCTAGGGGTACCGATGGTGTTTATTTTGCTGATGTGCAAAAAGTCCACCAGATAAAACATTGATAAAAGAAACACAGCATTAATTGCCTGGTTATTCAGAACTGACATTAGGTGTCAGCTACAAAAAATGAGATATGGGCACAGTACGCCTGGAGACACAAGTCAGGAAACTATATGTTTTTTAATAGTAAACTGGTAAAATCAGATAAAAGATAAGCACTTTCGTCTTCTTAGGTAAAGACTTCATCAGATAAAGCCATATTCAAGAAAATCGACCCATTTTATACACCAATCCAAACAGCTGAAAAAAATCACATGTTGACCAAGCCCCCTGTGATATCATCATTTCTTTAAAGAAATTTAAAGGGAAAAATTAAATACTGAAAAATATTACGTTCTAAAAATAAGTAAGTTAGATGCATCTGACCATTTGTTTTTAAAACTGTACAAATAATACTTATTTTAAGTGATACTGATAATACACTGTAATAGATTACAGTCACTATCTCTCTAAAGTTTTTAGTTTTAAAATAAATATTTGGTCATTGAGTGCGGGCCAATTCATGGCACTGAGCTTCAATTGCCAACAGAGTTCAAGTCCCTCCAAGTGTAATGTCCATGGGTCCGCAGTGATCAATGAAATGAGTTCTTCCAAAACAAAATTTTGAAGGTATGTTCAGGATACCATTGTAATACATAAGCAGGGAATTTACAAATCAAGTGGCAGCTGTTATATTAAACTGCAATATATGAAGCATATATTTTAGATTGCAGTTACTTAAATGACTTTCAGACATTTCTATTTTACTTTCAGCAATTCATCACAACAGATTTATTTGATTTTTCACATCTACTAACAGAAATATTTTTTCTATACTAGAAACAGAATCAAAAACAGCAGGCCATGTGATGATCAGCTACAACTGGGACAACCAGAAGACAATGATAAATGTCAAAAACAAGCTACAGGTAAGTCTAAACCAACTGTATTTGAAGTACTTGATATAGTAAAATCGAGATAAAAACTGGAGGTGGAATCTTTACAAAAGAGTAGCAGTAAATTACACAGACAAAATGGAAATTGTGTGAACAATACATGCAGAATAATGTTTTGGAGGAGGAATGTGGATTAAGGAAAGGCAGGGATTCATAATAAATATAGAAAATTAGGGTCTATATTAGAACATCGAAGTTTCAGAACTTCGAATGTTCTAATATCGACCCCTATTCAGCAAATGCTGAAAACATCGAACATACAGAACAGCTGTTCCAAAACACATCACAATCACACCAAACAAACAGCAATCCACACACATACACCTAAAATCTTACATCAGACCCTACACTAAACTGTACATACACCACTATCTACCCACTTACCTTAACCCAAACCCTAACCCTAAGGTCCGTCTCTATTGCACACACACCTCACCTGTGCCCTAACCCTAACTCACCTACCCTGCCCTAACCCTCACGTCCACACATTCGCACACTTACCTGACCCGCACCCTAATCCTAACTCACCTAACCTGCCCTAACCCTCACGTCCACACAATCGCACACTTACCTGAACCCCACCTGTAACTTTCGACCACAGTGCTGAAAATAGCGAAGCGACAGGAACAGACAACCTTAGGGAAAGAATTTGGTTTTCTGTCACTTCGCTATTTTCAGCTTTCGCTGAATAGGGGTCGATATTAGAACATTCGAAGTTCTGAAACTTTGATGTTCTAATATAGACCTGAAAATTATATATACAATGAATAATGTTTGCAGCGGGGAAGCATACCCCTCAGCATATCAGAGAAGAAATCTGGACAAAGCCATAAATAATGGGGGGACAAAAGGTCCAAAACTAGGGACAGTTTTTAAAGATTGCTCTTACAAGCATAGAAAGTTGATAGCATGAATTTTCTAAAGGGTATGAAGTATGAAACTCAAATATATGCCATTATTCGGCCCTCAATGATTTGACAATAATTTGTAAGAAAACCAACATTTTATGAATAACAGATCAAAAATATGAGATAAAAATATGACATTCTGCAAAAATCTTGACTGTTGAGAGGTATGCTGGGAAGATGTTAATATGGTTTGTTTTCTTTTATATAAACATATATTTGTTTGTCAAGTGATAATTCAATAACGGTATTAAACAGGCTACAGGTAAGTGTCTTATTTTTTCTTAAGCTGGTATTATATTTTTAACAAACTTTTTAAGAGGATACTAAAGGGACTTACTAAAAAGAGGCCTTAGACTTACACACAAATGAAGTGGCCGAGTGAATAAAAGCATACAAGATGATTAAAGATGGATCCTTGAACAGCCAGCATGCCCTTATTTAACAGCCTGGGAGATCTTGCTAGAGAGTAGGGCATGAGCCACCCTTTAAACATGCAGGATCTGGGAAGGCAGGTGTACATATCTTGCACAAAGACCTGCCAGGAACAGAGTCTGGGCACCTTCTGCAGCACTGGCATTACATGGCACATAGAACATGTTCCAGTCAAGTGTCTTGACAGGACTTTGGTGCCCACTTCAGTCAAGCAAGGTTCACATCCATATGCCCAAGCTAAAAGGTCCAGCACTTGTCCAAAAGAAATTATGCAGTTCATGAACAGCATTTACTAAGACTGAAGATGGGACAAGGCCCCTAATTTAGGCAATATATTTAAGCTGCAGCTATGATGATAGTCATCAGGACTGCCCACTTAGCAGAAACTTTGTCTAACTTTTTTTTTTTTTATTATACTAGGCTGTTTTCTGAAGATCTCTACTTATGTGCTTACCCTGGGAGATCTCTAGAATACCAAACTAACCAGATGTGCTGTTCAAGGCAGTTGAGAAGTGATGCAGTCCAGAATGCCTGGTCACCCAGAAAGTTTTATCACTTTCTTGCTGCATGCTTGATCTAATTACACACTTTGCTGGAGCAGGGTATGTAGGTTGTCCTATAAAGTCTCTGCTGTCTTTAACTTGGTATGAGATTCTGTTACCTGATTATGAGGACGTTATCTCACTGGTTTCCTCTCTGCATGTAACAACCATTTGAAGTTTGGACCCTTGCATCAGGACCATAGCTAAACTCATCTGGAACCCTGTGCAGATCCCCAAACTGGTACCCCCTCAACTCAGAGTTGAGCAAAAAAGTCTTCACTATAACTACAGTAATCTGCTTGCTAAAATGGTAAAAAGCAGCTTGCTACAGTTACTCACACTCACTTCACAAAAAGATCTTTAGTCATAACCACAAATGCAGAACTAGCATTCATTAATAAATCACTGTGACTACTGCACTCCAATACCACTGGCATCTGTTGACCACAACCCCTGACAACGTCTACCACAGGCAGCTGGTCCCTTTACCCTACTCTAGTTACAGCTCTGCCTTACCCTAATAGGTGGGCTTATCCTGCCTAGGAAAACTGGATCCAGTCCTCTAACAGATCATTGTAGTTTCACTTTGGGATGGAACAGTTACTTGTATATTAAAGGAGGTTTCTGTTACTCCTAACCAGAAAAGGCAGGTCTAGGTCCCACTGGACAGCATAACTAAAGACCCATTTCAAATCTGTTTGTGGGTAGGGATCTGGGGAAGGTGAATTACATACAGAGGGATTGGGATCTGTATTTGTAAGGAAATAACATCTATAATCTACTAGAGTGTGGGTTTGGTACTAAACGTTAGGGAGATATGTAGCTACTGTTTTATATGAAAGATAAGAAGAATTTTGGACCAAATTCAGATAGAATAGGGACTTATTCATGTAGGTCGTGTAAAGTTTGTACATCTATAACCACTAAAACTTATTATATTCATCCTGTGACAAAAATGTAGTATATGCCAAATTTTTATGTGGACTGTAAGAGTAGAAACAGTTTATTTAGCTATGTGCAAAGATTGCCCATGTTATTATGCGTGAAAAACTAACCATAGTCTGAAAGAGAGAATACTGCAGCACTTAGGTGATATAAGAAGGGATGCGGCATCTAGCAAATTGAATAAACATGTAAAAAGTAATAAGGGACATAGTTGCAAATTTATGGTTCTGCAAATGAGTTATGTGAGCTCTAAAGGAGGGAGTATAACTGATAAAACTGAAAACGATGTGTTAAAACGGATTATTTTATTGTAGGCAGATGGAGGCTTTGTCCTCAATGGGAATATACCCATGAAACCAGCACTTAAAATCAGAAAGTTACATGATTAACATATAATAAATTACTATGGCGATTAACTGATTTTTAAATGGGATGCAGTTGTTGAATCTATTTAATGTGTGTGTTTTTAGAAGTTTTTATGCTCTTATGAAGTGCAGTTAGCATGAAAGTGCTCACCTAAGAAATTAAAGTTTGTAACTTCAGCCATGGTGGTTGGTTGTTGTGCTTTTTTCTTGTACCAAAGTACACACTCGTAATTCCAGTCTCAAAATAGTTCCTAAAACAGATTAAAATGTCCCTTAAAATATTTTGTCAGATTTCATTATTGATAAGGAAGAAGTGTGAAACTATGTCAAAGGTCCCTTAAAAGTCTGAATAGAAAGCTCCAGTCAGGATGCTTTGTTCCATATTTGAGATTTTCAGGAATTCCTGATGGTGTTCTCATCTGTTCATTCATTTCAATGAGAAGTTCAATTGCATTTCAAGGAAAACTATTACCTAGCCTAAAGCTGTGCAGCCTCAAAGCAGATAATATTCTATGGCTGGCTATGTCTACACATCTGTATGTAAGCTGAATAAGCACACATCTTCATTGCCAACCAGCATGTTTTTTTTTTTTTGGGGGGGGGGGGTTGCCATTCACACAGGATCTTGAATTTTGCTGTCAGTGGTAACACCTACATTTATATGAGTAAACTTCATAAAAAGTACTGACATGGCCATCAATTTACTTGGCAAGTCCAGCACCAGCATTGCCTGTACTGCCTTTGGAAACAGCATAACACTGACAGCTCCCACAAGTGTTAAGATGTCAACCCTGCTTCTCAACATTTTATTGTGGAAAAGTTGTTGGCACACCATTTGAAGATTATACCAGTTGAGCTCTTTGAGATAAAGTAAATAGAAGGGTCCTTCCTACTGCCTTAGGCATAAGTTGGAGAATCACCACAAGGAAGAGCACTCAAGAGAATATGTCCAAAGCCTGAAATGACTTCAGGCAAGTCAAAGGCCTAAATGTCTCCCACCAGGCCCTGCTGGTTGTGAGCTCACCTTTAACTGGAGCCCTATCAAGTCGTCTGCCTCAGTGCATGGCACTGGGACTAGGAGAAGAGGCACGCTCTTGGCCAGGAGCGGCCTTAGGTCAATTGGTGCCCTAGGCAAAACGGGTCCACTGCGCCCCCCACCACACCACCTGGTGCCCCTATCCTAGTCTACCTACATCAAACAATTTCTGAAAAAGTGCCCCTGCTAGAGTGGTGCCCTAGGCGGCCGCCTAGTTGGCCTATGCCTAAGGCCGGCTATGCTCTTGGCTTTGACACTGTGCATGCATTCCAAGGTTGTTGCTCCTTCCTATTTCCAGAGGATTAGATGGTGCCTATGGGTAGTCAGTCTGATCCTGAAGATCTGTCTCCAGGGTACTGCAGTCTAAATCATGGCCAATCATGAACTCACTCCACTGGATTGGTCTTGAGGACAGCAGTGGTCAGCCATAGTCATGGAGGATTCATTTGGTCATTCCAAGGAAGGGATCACATCTCATGGTCTTGACATCAAGCAGACAATGCCTGGTGTGACCCTGAACCACACATGCAGGAGCTTAGTCTGAGGTTCATAGCAAGTCAGTACAGGTCCCCCCCCCCCCCACACACACACACATTTCACTAGGCTAGTATGTAACCTAGTTCTGGTTTCTGTTCTTTCACTGCCTGACAGTAATTTATCTCTTAAAACGAACCAAAAAACACAAACTGGTAAATACAAAGAACAAAACAGGCGAGAAGACTCCCACAACGAAACTCCTTTATTCACAAGTAAATGGTAAGCGCTTTCACCGGCCAAATGCGCCAGCTTCCTCAGACCAAACTCAAACAACTTCAAACTATGACCAGTTGTTATATATATACACAGTTAAGTACTTAACAAGTGTACTAATTAATTAACAAGCATAAGACTTAATCAATTAAAACTTTTTTTAAAAACTTTTTTTAAAAACCACATTATGTAAACACACAAACTACTAAGCCGAATTTTTAACATTGGGTAATTGTTATATAAGCAGAATACAAGGTGCAACTCAACTTATATCATATTGTACTACATCGGAAATATCCAAACTTAACAAAAAGATTATAATGATTTTATATATGACATCATTAATATATTCTAATGACAATAATATCATATATAACCCTTAAAAACCTTCCTACTGTTAACCATTAACATGTCTTTACTACTAGACACTTTTTCAAATTAAGAAACTTAATCTATTAAAAATTCATCTATTAAGGGCCTTCTTTTTAAGAAGACACTTAATAGATATTTGCTCATTGTGTCCAGGAAAAATATAAGCTAAAGTCCGTATTTGCCACTCCAATTCAACTTCCTCGAGCCTCAAAAACCATGGCCCTCCCCTGATACTTTGTTCAATTTTCTGCAAGACCATAAACCTAAATTTGTGCTTTGGGAACAACATAACATGTCTTGCAAGGGCATTGGTATTTATTGACCTAGCTATACTATATTGATGTTCGTAGACCCTCTGTTTTAGCTTACGCTCGGTCTTACCAATATAGAATGCATCACAATGAGTACAGGAAGCACAATAAACAACACCTTGTGAATCACATGAATAGTGGCCCAAGATTTTATAATCCCTATCTCTAATAATAATATTATCAGAGGTATGGATAAATTTGCATTGAGGGCATCTTCCACACTTAAAGGTACCATGTTGCCCCCGGGATACTCTCTTAACTCTCTCTAACAGATTTTTAAGGTTAGAACCCCCTTCTAAAGGTAATGGACAAATCATGCCCTAGTTTTTTGTTCACCTCAAAATCTTGTTGTATGATATTCCAGTTTTTATACATGATTTCCTTAATCCTACTTGCATCTGTAGAATATGTAGTTAAAAAACTTGCAAATTCTAATTTTTTCCTGGTTTTTGAAAGAACAATACCTCCGGGAACCTCCATTGCACCCACCTGTACATATTTATCTTGTATAAGGGGTTGGAAATGTCCTGAATGTCTTTTCCTACTTACTTCTTGTACAACTTGATCTATTAGGTCTACAGGGTATGCTCTCCTTAAAAACATTTGTTTAAGGAGGGTACATTCATCCTGAAAATCATCAAAACTGGACACCATCCTAGCTGCTCTCACAACCTTGCCCTTAACCACAGCCTTTTTCTGACAAAAAGGGTGGCAGCTAGTAAAGTGCAGGAACATGTTAGAATATGTTGGTTTACGGTATATTGTAGATTTAAATTGGCCTTTAACAATATCCTTACTCAGACAAATGTCCAGAAAATTGATCATGTTTTCATCCACCTGATAGGTGAATTCCAGAAAAGAGGTGAATTTAGATAATTCTGAAACAAATAGATCTATGGCTTGTCTTGGACCCTTCCACAAAAAGAACATGTCATCCTGATATCTAGTGTACCAGGCAACATGTTCTTTATAAGTTTGACAATTGAACAGAAAAGAGGTTTCCCAGTGTGCAAGGACGCAGTTAGCAAAACTGCTCCCACAAGGCGAACCCATGGCAATGCCACTCTTCTGAAGGAATAATTTATTGGAAAATAAGATAAAATTATTCTCTAAAACAATTTCCAATAAAATCTCTATCAGGTCAATATCCTGATACTTCATACCTTTCCTAAGTAGAAAATCCCTAACCCATTCAAGCCCTATAGTATGTGGGATGGAAGTATAGAGGTCTTTGATATCTACAGTCAAGAACAAGTATTGCTCTTTGAACTCCATCTTGTTGATGTAAGACAAAAACTCCCAAGAATCACGGCATATTTGTGATTCAGTTGAAATGAAGGGTTTCAGCTTATAATCCACAAATTTAGCACAACCATAAGTTATGGAGCCCCTTCCATCTACTTTAGGTCTAAAAGGTGGATTTGATACATTCTTATGTATTTTCGGTGACCCAAACAAAGCTGGCACAATAGGAGCTGGCATGGTAAGAAAATGGTATGTGTCTACATCTAAAGTTCCCTCTAAAAAGAGGTCACTCAGAACACCCTTAATTTTGTTGTAAGCTCCATTTAGCTCATTTATACTTGCACTCACATAAGCTTCATTATCTAAATGTTCCAACATTTTATTCTCATAGTCACCTTGATCCATAAAGACTAACCCACCCCCCTTATCAGGTTTCATAATCCTTACTTTACTGGTGCTTAGCAAATTAAGATGGTCTTTTTCATTCTTATCTAAATTACCTTTTCTATTCTTATAATGATTGACCCCACGAGTTAGGCAATGTCGAATGTCCATTTCACAACATTTTTCAAAAAATGCCAGCACCGGTTGTAGGGGTGGGTTGAATAAACTAGAGACTCTAAGGTTGTGCATAAAACCTGTATTCTGACCTAGCTCACAAGTTAAATTCAACTTACGAACAAAAATTTTTAAATCAACCACTGTTTTTACAATGTCAGCTCTCAAGTCCGGTACAAAAGTCAAGCCCTTAGACAGGAAATTTGCCATCTCCTCATTGAAATCCAAAGAACTAAAGTTATAGATATGGAGGTCACCTTCAGTATTAGTTGACAATTTGGGACCAGGCATAAGACTTAATCAATTAAAACTGTTTTTAAAAACTTTTTTTTTTTTTTTTTTTTTTTTTTTTTTAATTAATTAATTAGTACACTTGTTATGTACTTAACTGTGTATATATATATAACAACTGGTCGTAGTTTGAAGTTGTTTGAGTTTGGTCTGAGGAAGCTGGTGCATTTGGCCGGTGAAAGCGCTTACCATTTACTTGTGAATAAAGGAGTTTCGTTGTGGGAGTCTTCTCGCCTGTTTTGTTCTTTGTTCATAGGTTCATAGGTTGGTACTAGGCTATCAGCCCTAGGGCCTATACAAGCCTAGCCATAACAATTTCCTGGCTATTTCTTCCCACATTATTTACTTTCCTGGACCCCTGTCTAGCAGGGCGACTGACGTGATCCCTGGGGTGAATTTCCTTTCTCCCATCCAATCGTCAAGGTTCCTCTTGAAGAGGTCCAAAGAGGCACTCTGCTTGACATGTATGGGCAATCTATTCCAGAGTCTGGGGAGTCTCTGGGTCAGGAACCTATCCCTCCAGCATGTTTTGTTTATTGTGATGACAAGGTTTAGATCCCTGGAGCGTGTAGCTCTGAGGGATTGGGATTTCTTTAAGTATAGCATGTCCAACAGCTCTGGGTTTGACATGGCCTTGTATGTTAAGCAGAGATCGCCTCTGAGTAGGCGATATGCGACAGAGTATAGCTGGAGTTTTTTAAGGCGGTCAGCGTGGGGCATCTGCTTTAGGCCTGTGATTCTTTTAGTGAGGTATTTCTGAGGCCTTTCCAGTTGTTGCAGATGTCTTGAGAGGTACATACCAAATGGGGCGTTGTATTCTATAATGGGTCTAATGAGGGATGAGTACAGTGGGACAATGACCTCCTTTTTCTGGATGAAAAGCCCTTTGTGATGAGGTGTGCCACATAGAAGGATTTCCTGACTGTTGTGGCGATGTGGTTATCGAAGGTGAGACCACTGTCCACCTGTGTCCCTAAGTCTCTTATCACACTTTCTGTGTTTAGTGTACTGCCACCTATATGGTAATTCATGGATACATGTTTTGCCCAAAGGGGATAACAATACATTTCTTGGCATTGAGCTTGAGCCCATGGCTCTGGCACCAAGAATCTGTTTCTGTAAGGCCCTTTTGTAGAGTATCCACATCATTTGGGGATTCAATAATGGCTCCCAGTTTGCAGTCATCTGCAAACTTTGTTAGCCAGAGTCCCTTAGTATTGACCTGTACTTCAGAGAAGTAGATGCCAAACAAGAGCGGCCCCAGGACTGAACCCTGAGGTACTCCACTTGTCACTTGTCTGGAGCTGGATTTGGAGTCGGCTACTTTTACAGTGTGGGTTCTATCAGTAAGCCATTTAGCAACCCATTGGGTGACATAGGGATTAATGCCCAACTTAGTAAGTTTATCTATGATTCCAGAGTGGGGGATGGTGTCAAAGGCCTTGGCAAGGTCTAGATAGGCTGTGTGGACCACCTTACCCTTGTCCATGGCTCTGGAGACTGATTCAAAGAAGTCAATCAGGTTCAGGAGACAAGATCGGCCCTTCACAAACCTAAACTGGGTGGGGTCCAGTGTTTGAAGGTTGCCAATGTCTTTGTTTATAAGTTCCATGATAATACTCTCCATGGCCTTGCAGATAAGGCTTGTCAGACTGATGGGACGGTAGTTTCTTGGATCCAAGGTGGATCACCCCTTGTGGATTGGGATAACTGTAGCTCTGCGCCACTTAGTGGGCACGAAACCTGAGGTGAGGCTATGATTAAACATGACACTTAGGTGAGGTGCCAGTTCATATTGTAGTTCAATAAGTACACAGCCCGGGATGTCATCTGGTCCCATGGATGCTGTATTCTTGGCTTTAGAGAGTGCGTTTTGTACCTGTGTGGCCGTTATTACTGGAATTTGGCAATCTTCCGGTATTGAGATGGGCCATTTAGGGGGTGAGAGGGGGGTGAAGTTGGCACTGAATTGATCTGCCAGGATATTGGCAATATCCTTCGGATCAGTATATTTAATGCCATTCTGTTTTAGCTCAGAGCAGATCTGAGCATTGCCATTTAGATTCTTGACATAGTTATAGAATGCTTTGTGGTTGTCTTTGGAATCTTTGGCAATTTTATTTTCGTAACTAGCTTTGGAGGATTTTATGAGGCATCTCAGTTTCTTACTGAGGCTAGTAAGGGAGTTTTTTGCATCCTGGGATTTTCCTCTTTTCTGCAAAAGTTTCTTCCTTTTGTTGTAAAGTTTGTTTATGGCAGGGGACCACCAGATTGGCTTCCTTTTTTGGATGAGAGCATTTTGGTTCTATTTGGGATGGCATGATTCATGCATGAGTGGATGTGCTCGTACAGTGCCTTAGTGTAGGATTCAGCAGTTGAACTTTCAGTTCCCGTCTACATGGGTGTCATGAAGTTTGTCACTTCTGACTTGAGTAGCATGAAGTTGGCTTTGGAGAAGTTTTTATGATGGTTTCTTTACTCAGGACTGGGGGTGGGATCTGGATGTTAAGGGTGATTAGCTTATGGTCAGACCTGACTAACGAGGGGGTGACCATAGGTATGGATCATTGATTTCCCATGTTGGTAATGACCAGGTCTAGGATATTGGAGCCCCTGGTGGGACTATGGATTAGTTGATCCAGGGCGTTGGAATTTATGAATTCCAAGAACCATTGCGCAAAGGTGTTGGGACATGAGTAGTTTTCCCAGTTAATGGCAGGGTAGTTAAAATCACCCAGTATTAGGGTGTTTGGTTCTATCTTAATATTTTCCAGTATGTTTAGAAAGGTGTAGTGAGAATCTTGGGGTATGGTGGGGGATCTGTAGCAAGCTACAGTTTGGATTGCAGTCTTACCTAGTGTTAGTTGCACTTGGAGAATTTCAGACACATTGTGTTGGCCAACTAGCCTGGTGGTGTGAATATCCTTGGTGAATATTGACACTCCTCCACCTTTAGTGTTTCGGTCCTGGTTTGGTGGCTGAAAAGTGTGGTAAGAGTTGTAGCCTGGTATTGCAGGGGTGCTCTCTGGAGCCTTGAACCAGGTCTCAGTTACTGCACAGATATCGATGTTCTCCATTTTTAGGAGTGCCTCGAGAGTGCATTTTGAGGTTTAGACTTCTAGCATTGAGTAGCATTACCTTCAGATTTTGCATGCTTGTACCTGTTGGTTTTGTCCTTTGAAGTTTGCCTAAAAAAGGCACTATAGGGGTGGCAAGAGCCTTAGCCAGTAACCTGAATCCCAGGGGCAACAGGTGCAGACCATCTCTGGCATAGCATCGTGGTCTGTCAATCATGTCATCCCAGGCAGACAGATACTGGATCCCCTTTGAATGACACCATAAGCTTAGCCAATTGTTGAAGTCAATCATTTTATCCTTATATTGTGGTATCATTCTGGGCGAAGGCAGGATGCTACTCAGGGCTAGGGTCATACCTGCCTGGGCCACATGATCCATGTCTCTTTTCATGTAGTCCAGGGAGGTACGTCTCAAGTCATTCACTCCAACATGGACAATGACAGAGTCATATTTGTACTTGTTGTGGAGTGACTTGAGTGCATGCGTTATGTGGCGGATCCTGGCACCCGACAGGCAGCTGACTGTAATTTTCTCCTTATTCAACCTGGTGAGAGGGACATCAGTGTGCCGGACTATAGAGTCACCTATGACTAAAGTGTTAGGTACATTGTCTTGCCTTAGGGGCTGTTGCTGGGTGGCACACTGGTGTTGTGAACTATGTGACACATTGGTTGTGATTGGTGTTTGTTTGCGTTTCAGCTTCAGAGGTCTTTGTTGCTTGGGCAGGTTACAGTTAAGGGCCTCTGCATATGTGGATTTAGTGTTGCTATATGTGGGTGTTGGTGGTGCGGATTAAGAAGGGCTATGTGTTGCTCGAGGTGTAGTGTGGGTGTTAACCTTCTCCTCTTGACTGTTTAGCACAATCTTGGGTGGAGAGAGCTTTGCTTCCATTTTGGCTATGTAAGTGCATCTCTCACAGGTTGTAGTGTTGGGTGGTAGGAGGAGAGGGTTGTCTGTGTACATGAGGCAATTGCTGCATTGCCCCAGTATGCCCAGATTCACCAGGTGGACAGGAGAAATCACTGGAAGCTGACCCTTGGACATGCCTGGTTTGGGGCTTTTTTTTTCTTTGTAAAGTATAGGAGCTGTTTCCTTAGCAAGGTACTTTGCAATTATAGGCTGTTTAGTGCCTACTATTAATTTCTCCTTGTTAACAAGGAGAGTTCAGTGTTTGTATGAGTTTAAGGCTTCCTAGTGCTTTCCAGCAGGTATTAGAGAAAGTGCTAGTCACAGGTATGCTTAAAGGTAAGATTGAAAAGAATGCACTCTGCAGTGTGCACTAGAGAAGTTAGATGTGAAAATAGGTAACTTGAGTTTTACCTGTTTAAAAAGTTAAGGTTTAGTGGAGAGTTACTATTTTTAAAACAGCAAGATGGATTGAAAGGGGTGGTCACTTTTGTATTTTGGTACTATGAAATACTGTAGGATGGCCAATAAATTTAAATAATTGAAGGGGTGGGATTGTATTTACCAGTTTGTGTTTTTTGGTTCGTTTTTTGGAAGTGGAGTATCTATGGCAAGTGGCACAGTGACGGAACCTCAATCTCAATCAATGTTTTCTCAGGAGGACGAAGTTCCTGTAACAACAGGAAGATCTTCAGGAGGTGCATTGGAGGTGAACTCTTTGGGTGATTTAACCGTTTTGGTTAACCAACTACTTGGCCGAGTAGATTGTTTGTCTCAACGGGTTGAGGCTGCCAACTTTGGTTATAATTTGAGGTCTGGGGATCAAATAAATGCCGGTTTGCTTAATTCGCTGATACCAGCAGGTCAACCAACACTGGGGCAAGCAGTGAGTGTCGAGCGTAATGGAGCGAAGGCTTTGAGCAACAACAGTAATCGGACTGCGATTAGCCCTGCTGTAAGTACTGTTAACGTACTTTCTCAATCTGAAATCATAGTTGGTAATAATGTTATGTCTTTAAATGCACAGCCTCTACATTCGGAGACTAGAATGGACGTTGGGTGTATTACCATTCTGTCAATGGGTACTTTTTTAAATAACAATAACTTTTTTAATGTTAACCTGACTACATCTAATAACGAGGATCTGCTGAATCGAAGTGGGTCTGGTATTGTTAACCACTTAAATAGTTTTGACACTAAACTGTTTCAATGTAGGAAACTTCAGCTTGAGGTTTCCTACTTACAGGAGTGTACCAATAAAGGTATAGTTCCTAAGGGGCTACGACAGTGGCGATATCCGAATGGTTTAATTAACAAATCAGAGTTCCATTCGGAGTTGATCGCCCTTTTTAATCGCCAAGGTATTGAATTTTTGGAAACACTTATGAAGAATTACCAAGCAAATATTTTGGCCTTAAAAACAGAGTTGGAAGTGTTAGAGCAATCAATTCTTAACGCTCCTGACTTTGACCGGTATAGGTTTGACTATTCTAGAATTTTCACAAGTATTGATGCCAGCATTAATAAATTAATTGAACTTAAAAAGAAGAAAATCAATAGAGATCTTAATGCATACAGTAAGGGTACAGCATACCCCCCACCACCTTTTATTCAAAACCATAACGTGGGGCAGGAGCCCCTGATGGACATTGATATTATTAATGGAGCAGCAGCCATGGATTTGGCTGGTGAGGTGCAGGATCAACAACCTACACAAATATGGTTCGTAGAAGTGAACGTATCCAAAACCAACAGCATGCCATGGGACGTCAACAATCAGAAATGGGTATGGGTGGAAGGGGGATGCAGTATAATAATAACAATCAAAGGGATGAAAATTCGTTTCAGGATTTTCAGAACACCAATGCTGGCCAGCAACAAACTTTACAAAACAATCAGAACAGGAAACAAATGCCCCAGAGGAGACGACAGAACAGGAGGAGGAGATAGTTAATGGGAATCTCAAAGTTCTGATTGAGCCTGGTCCCAAATTGTCAACTAATACTAAAGGTGACTTCCATATTTATAACTTTAGTTCTTTGGATTTCAATGAGGAGATGGCAAATTTCCTGTCTAAAGGCTTGACTTTTGTACCGGACTTGAGAGCTGACATTGTAAAAACAGTGGTTGATTTAAAAATTTTTGTTCGTAAGTTCAATTTAACTTGTGAGCTAGGTCAGAATACAGGTTTTATGCACAACCTTAGAGTCTCTAGTTTATTCAACCCACCCCTACAACCGGTGCTGGCATTTTTTTGAAAAATGTTGTGAAATGGACATTCGACATTGCCTAACTCGTGGGGTCGATCATTATAAGAATAGAAAAGGTAATTTAGATAAGAATGAGAAAGACCTTCTTAACTTGCTAAGCACCAGTAAAGTAAGGATTATGAAACCTGATAAGGGGGGTGGGTTAGTCTTTATGGATCAAGGTGACTATGAGAATAAAATGTTGGCACATTTAGATAATGAAGCTTATGTGAGTGCAAGTATAAATGAGCTAAATGGAGCTTACAACAAAATTAAGGGTATTCGGAGTGACCTCTTTTTAGAGGGAACTTTAGATGTAGACACATACCATTTTCTTACCATGCCAGCTCCTATTGTGCCAGCTTTGTTTGGGTCACCGAAAATACATAAGAATGTATCAAATCCACCTTTTAGACCTATAGTAGATGGAAGGGGCTCCATAACTTATGGTTGTGCTAAATTTGTGGATTATAAGCTGAAACCCTTCATTTCAACTGAATCACAAATATGCCATGATTCTTGAGAGTTTTTGTCTTACATCAACAAGATGGAGTTCAAAGAGCAATACTTGTTCTTGACTGTAGATGTCAAAGACCTCTATACTTCCATCCCGCATACTATAGGGCTTAAATGGGTTAGGGATTTTCTACTTAGGAAAGGTATGAAGTATCAGGACATTGAGCTGATAGAGATTTTATTGGAAATTGTTTTAGAGAATAATTTTATCTTATTTTCCAATAAATTATTCCTTCAGAAGAGTGGCATTGCCATGAATTCGCCTTGTGGGAGCAGTTTTGCTAACTGCGTCCTTGCACACTGGGAAACCTCTTTTCTGTTCAATTGTCAAACTTATAAAGAACATGTCGCCTGGTACACTAGATATCAGGATGACATGTTCTTTTTGTGGAAGGGTCCGAGACAAGCCATAGATCTATTTGTTTCAGAATTATCTAAATTCACCTCTTTTCTGGAATTCACCTATCAGGTGGATGAAAACATGATCAATTTTCTGGACATTTGTCTGAGTAAGGATATTGTTAAAGGCCAATTTAAATCTACAATATATTACCATATATATATATATAATAACCAACATATTCTAACATGTTCCTGCACTTTACTAGCTGCCACCCTTTTTGTCAGAAAAAGGCTGTGGTTAAGGGCCAGGTTGTGAGAGCAGCTAGGATGGTGTCCAGTTTTGATGATTTTCAGGATGAATGTACCCTCCTTAAACAAATGTTTTTAAGGAGAGCATACCCTGTAGACCTAATAGATCAAGTTGTACAAGAAGTAAGTAGGAAAAGGCATTCCGGACATTTCCAACCCCTTATACAAGATAAATATGTACAGGTGGGTGCAATGGAGGTCCCCGGAGGTATTGTTCTTTTAAAAAACAGGAAAAAATTTGAATTTGCAAGTTTTTTGACCACATATTTTACAGATGCAAGTAGGATTAAGGAAATCATGTATAAAAACTGGAATATCATACAACAAGATTTTGAGGTGAACAAAAAACTAGGGCATGATTTGTCCATTACCTTTAGAAGGGGTTCTAACCTTAAAAATCTGTTAGAGAGAGTTAAGAGAGTATCCCGGGGGCAACATGGTACCTTTAAGTGTGGAAGATGCCCTCAATGCAAATTTATCCATACCTCTGATAATATTATTATTAGAGATAGGGATTATAAAATCTTGGTCCACTATTCATGTGATTCACAAGGTGTTGTTTATTGTGCTTCCTGTACTCATTGTGATGCATTCTATATTGGTAAGACCGAGCGTAAGCTAAAACAGAGGGTCTATGAACACCAATATAGTATAGCTAGGTCAATAAATACCAATGACCTTGCAAGACATGTTATGTTGTTCCCAGAGCACAAATTTAGGTTTATGGTCTTGCAGAAAATTGAACAAAGTATCAGGGGAGGGCCATGGTTTTTGAGGCTCGAGGAAGTTGAATTGGAGTGGCAAATACGGACTGTAGCTTATATTCTTCCTGGACTCAATGAACAAATATCTATTAAGTGCCTTCTTAAAAAGAAGGCCCTTAATAGATGAATTTTTAATAGATTAAGTTTCTTAATTTGAAAAAGTGTCTAGTAGTAAAAGACATGTTAATGGTTAACAGTAGGAAGGTTTTTAAGGGTTATATATGATATTATTGTCATTAGAATATATTAATGATTTCATATATAAAATCATTATAATTTTTTTGTTAAGTTTGGATATTTCGGATGCAGTACAATATGATATAAGTTGAGTTGCACCTTGTATTCTGCTTATATAACAATTACCCAATGTTAAAAATTCGGCTCAGTAGTTTGTGTGTTTACATAATGTGGTTTTTAAAAAAAGTTTTTAAAAAAAGTTTTAATTGATTAAGTCTTATGCTTGTTAATTAATTAGTATACTTGTTAAGTACTTAACTGTGTATATATATAACAACTGGTCATAGTTTGAAGTTGTTTGAGTTTGGTCTGAGGAAGCTGGCGCATTTGGCCGGTGAAAGTGCTTACCATTTACTTGTGACTAAAGGAGTTTCATTGTGGGAGTCTTCTCGCCTGTTTTGTTATTAGTAATTTATCTCATACTCACCCCTCCAAATACCTGCACCCAGGGGTAACTGTGTCTTGGTACTCCTTTGTGCTCTAGGTCCTGTGAAGATATTTATTTATTAAATAAAATAAATAAATAAATAAAATAACTGTGTCTTGGTACTCCTTTGTGCTCCAGGTCCTGTGAAGATATAAAGACTATTGTGTTAGAAATGAACAAGGATAACAAGTCTACATCCACTGCACCCCCCCCCCCGGTTATACTCATCTCCAGATGACTCTTCCTATGAAGATACCCTTAGGTATAGCTTGGGCTGGCCTTGAGGTACCACTGTGTCCACTGCAGATGTGCTTGGCAGAGTTTTAGGAGGAAAAAGCCTGAAGAGCCATGTGTTATCTATCCTTGGAGCCACTTACTTGGGATACCATCAGTATACCCTGGAATCACCCTGACTCTGCCATGTCAGCCATAAGAAAAGCAAATGCCTAGCTACTATAACATACCTTTCAGCCACAGAACCCAGACCGAAACACAAAAGGCGAGGGTGTATCCATATTCATCAAGGATACTCACACCTCCAGATTAGTGGCGCAGCACGATGCATCAGAGATCATCCAAGTGCAACTAAAAACGGGCAAAACTGCAATCCAAATTGTAGCCTGCTACAGATCACCCACCATGACCCAGGACCCCCATTCCGCATTTCTGGAGACACTAGGAAATATGAAGGTCCTACCAAACACCCTAATACTGGGTGATTTCAGCTACCCAAACATTAACTGGAAGAACTACTCAAGTACTAACTCCCTTGCCCAATGCTTCCTAGAATTTATAAACTCAAATGCCCTGGATCAACTGGTCAACACCCCCACCAGAGGGAACAACATATTGGACCTGGTCATCACCAACATGGGTGACCGGTGTTCCACACCTGACGTCAACCCCTCACTGGTTAGATCAGACCATAGACTAATCACTCTGGATATTCACATTCCGCCCCCAACCCCAATAAAAAAAAACACAGTGAAAAACTTTTCAAAAGCAAACTTCACATTGCTTAAGACCAAGGTGGAAAGGTTCACAGCCCCCACGCCAATGGTCAGTGCTGTCCAAGCTGCTGAAACCTATACAAAGGCACTCGATGAACATCTGCAGAAATGCATGGATCCTGCTATCCCAAGTAAAACCAAGACTCACTCCTCCAAGAAAAGGAAACCAATCTGGTGGATCCCTGCCATAAACAGGCTCTACAATAGAAGGAGGAAACTAGTACAGATAAGAGCAAAATCCCTAGAAGGAAAGACATCCCTGATCAGTATCAGCAAGAAACTACGATCCCTCATTAAATCATCCAAGGCTAGGTTCGAAAGAAAAATTGCCAAGGACTCCAAAGATAACCACAAAGCGTTCTTTAGCTATGTCAAGAACCTAAGTGGAAACTCTCAGATCTGCTCTGAGTTGGTGTAGAATGGCACAAAATACACTGAACCGACTGATATTACCAACATTTTGGCAGACAGGTTCAGTGCAAACTTCACACCCCTCTCACCTCCTAAAGGACCCATAACTATACCAGAAAAATGTAAGGCCCTGGCAATCACTGACACACAGGTTAAAACAGCCCTATCCAAAGCCAAAAACACAGCCTCAATGGGACCGAATGGTGTCCCAGGCTGTGTCTTAAAAGAGCTCCAAAATGAACTAACCCCTCATCTAAACACACTGTTCAAACTCAGACTCTCTACAGGCTACGTACCCACAGAGTGGCACACAGCAACAGTTATCCCACTCCACAAAGGTGGCGCCACAACAGACCCCGGGAACTATCGCCCTAAAAGCCTGACTAGCCTGGTCTGCAAGGCTATGGAGCACATCATCGTGGAACTCATTAACAGAGACATTGGGAACCCCCAAACTTTGGACCCCACCCAGTTTGGCTTTGTTAAGGGCAGATCATGCCTCCTAAACCTGGTGGACTTCTTTGAGACAGTTACCAAGGCATTAGATGAGGGTAAAGAGATCCACACAGCCTACCTAGACCTCGCAAAGGCTTTCAACACCATTCCCCACTCTGGTATTATAGACAAACTCACCAACCTGAACATTAACCCCTACATCATGAGATGGGTTGCAAATTGGCTCATGGACAGAACCCACACAGTGAGAGTTGCAGACTCTAGGTCTGACTCTAAACCGGTTACAAGTGGCGTCCCCCAGGACTCAGTCCTAGGACCCCCTCCTGTTCAGTATATACTTCTCAGAGGTACAGGCAAGTGCAGGAGGACTTTGGCTGACCAAGTTAGCAGATGACTGCAAACTAGGAGCTATAATTGATTCTTCAGCTGATACAGGCACCCTCCAGAAGGGTCTCACTGAGACGGATACCTGGTGTCAAAATCATGGCCTCAAGCTGAATGCCAAAAAGTGCATAGTCATCCCCTTTGGAAAAAACAAAGTACCTGCGAACTACCACATAAGTGGTAGTCCCCTAAATACAGTAAAAGTAATAAGGGATCTGGGGACCCAAGTAGATAGCAATCTCTCCTTTGATAATCATATTGCCAAGGTGGTTAGAAAATCCTTCTACGTGGCCTACCTAATCCAAAAAGGGTTCGCATCCAGAACAAAGGAGGTTATTGTGCCTCTCTACTCATCACTTATTAGACCCATTATAGAATACAATGCCCCATTTGGGATGTACCTTACAAGACACCTGCAACAGCTGAAAAAATCCATAAAAGTACCTCATAAGAGGATTACTGGCCTCAAACAGATGACCTATGCAGCCCGACTAAAGAAACTCCAGCTGTACTCGGTTGCATACCGCTTACTCAGAGGTGATCTCTGCTTGACATACAAGGCCATATCCAACCCAGAATTGATGAATATGCTCCACCTAAAAAAATAAATAAATAAATTCCTGAGAGCCACACGCTCTAGGGATATAAACCTTAGCACAACGATAAATAGGAAGTGCTGGAGGGATAGATTCCTGACCCAGAGACTCCCCATGCTTTGGAACAAGATTCCAATATACATCAGGCAGAGCCTCTCACTAGCACTCTTCAAGAGAAACCTTGATGGGTGGATGGGAAACAGAAAATTTACCCCGGGGATCACTGCAATGGCTCTGCTGGACAGAGGCACAGGGAACTAATGGCTCTGCTATTCAGAGGCACAGGGAACTAATCTAAGGGGGTGGCGAAAGCCAACACACTCTGACTAGGCTTATAAATGCCCTTGGGCAGATAGCCTAGTACTTACCTATGAACCTATGAACTACCAGAGTCAGAAAACTGACTCATCAGGCATCTCACTTCTCACTATTATGTAAGCTCTTCAGATAGGTATCAAAGTCCAAAAGATTCTGCCACCTAACACTGGATAAGGACTCTAGAGCTTTAAACAGATGTGATGAGATAATTTACCACTTTGCCATACTGTGACTCTCAGCTCTTCATGTCACTGTCCTTGTTCTTGACCTGCATGGTTGGAAAGCTGCTGGATAAACTTACTGAGTCTGGGCTTACTGACGATTTCTAGGAGCCCCTGTCAATGGCTTCCACAATGGGGTATTGTGTGCCCAACTGAGAAAGATCTATAGATTCAAGTAAATGGCTGCTCAGGATGGAATGGGTGGCACTATTCTCTCTGAAGG
The DNA here is from genome assembly GCF_019279795.1 of Protopterus annectens. Taxonomy (NCBI): domain Eukaryota; kingdom Metazoa; phylum Chordata; order Ceratodontiformes; family Protopteridae; genus Protopterus; species Protopterus annectens. The sequence continues at coordinate 965,334,205 of NC_056739.1, forward strand.
AAAAACTCAGGAACAAGCTTCTGAATGTCAGCTACTTTGAGGAAGTGCTAATCAGCAAGCTAGCACAGGACCTGATTGATGATGTCTTGAGGAGAAAACAAGCCTTTACTTCTGTAGAAAACCCCTAGGTTTACCCTGCCAGTGACCTTAACTCCTTTCTCTTTTAATTTGTCAACCCAAAAGAGGAAAAGGCCTCTTTGGTATCCAAGGAAGTCCTTGAAATGATGCACAGTCTTCCCCTTCCACCACCATTGAAATTGCCAAGTACAGTGATTCCCCTCCACTTTCTCACTGCTCTCTTAACTCTAGTCAAAGGCTATCCATGGGGGGGGGGGGCATCACAAGCAACTGCTAGGTTCTATGCATGATCAGCTTTACCATATTTTGGAGCTCAATGACCCCCCCTCCCCCCCAGCAGGAGGTCCACTAGCAGATCATTCTTTCTACAATTTTCTTAGGAGGATTCCAGATTATACTGGTCAAGTGGGTTGTAGAAGCTATCCTAAAAGGCTGTGAGTTTTACTCCTTCCAATCTCAAAAGGGAGTAAAGGATTTTCATCCTATTTTGGACCTCAGCAGCCTTCAACCAATACATTTATTTTCAGAGAATCTCCTTGGAGGGGGATCACATTTTTTCTCTTGCACAGCATTTGCTTTTCAACCAATGTGAACATCATGTCCATTAGAAGGTCCTGCCATTCAGTGTCAAAGTCTTCAACAAAGTCTTAGTTATTTTGGTTAAAGCTATGCAGAAGTGTATTTTGTTGTTGTTAAATAAAATCAAGAATTCAATACACAGGAGGTTCAGATTCAAAAGTTTACTAGTGTACACCAGGAGGCAAAAAATGTACAAGTACAGAATTTTGTCTGACATGAAACAGGAAGCACACAATTTTATATAGGTTTAACATTTAAGCTATGCCCACCTTACTGATGTGATATGCCACAGGGCATCTACATCACTTTAGCTTACAGTCTTCTATTCATGAAGCTGTTGATGCTGTATATTTTAAAAAAAATTTTCCTCTCGATACAATACGGCCTTGCTATCCAGCTGGTCAGACATAATGTCTTTCTGTAAAGTTACTTCTTCAAGGTTTCATATCAGTTCGAATACAATAGCAGATTCAGTCTTTTAATAATCTTCTTTGTTCTCTGTTACACTTTCCTACCAGCTGCATGCTTATCTCAATAACACATATACAAGGCCAAATCATTCCAACAGGAAAGAGCAGAAGATTTCATTATTTCACACATTTAATTTCCTGACCCAGCAGATAATCACTTGTGAAAAGCATAAACATTAAAACTTGCTAAGCTAGCATCTGCCAGGGTCGAAGGTCAGCTTTGCTTCAAGCCACACTGCAGTTTCAAAACTACTTACATTTACTCATGAATTAATCCTTACTGTTATATGATTAATAGAATAAAATGCATTATATACTACTTTGCTTTTAATCTAGCATTTCTCATATATTCAAATACACATTTTTCTAACATTTTCCCCCCTATTAATACTTTTTATTCTATTAAGTATGCATAGTGTCATTTCATCTCCTAACCTTTTCCACTTAGGATTTTCAGCTAGGTGAGTCATTCAATCTATACTTCAGAAAAAATGTCATCTGAGATCAATTTTTCAATTTCAATATCTTGGTACAAAGTTTCAGTAACAGATACATCAATAAAATCTTTGATTAATCTTTTCATGCAGGGAATTCCACAGCACACACATGCTCCTATTAGGAGTATACCCACACAAATGGCAATCAGAATATTCATTAGGATGGAACCCCACCCCCAAATAGATTCTGGAAAAAGTCCGTCAGTGGGTTTGGGCCTGGTTCAGTCATGGCTGATACTTGCTGAATTACCTCTAGGTGATTATTAATTTTATGCCTATTATCTGGTATGTACGCACAGCATTCTTCTTTGATAAGCGCACACGTACCACCTCTCGCCGCTAGGGTGAAGTCAAGAGCCATCCGATTTTGTAGCACAACAGTTCTCATTGCATTCAGTTCATCAGTCACCAGTTCTAGGGCAGAAAAAGTTACATTACTCATTACTTCGAGAAGTTTCGACAACTTTCTCAGCTCCCAGATCGATTTGACTGCTCCATAGGCTGGGAATAGTCCTGCCCAAGATATAACACTGTCACTCAAGTCCATATGAGTCAATTTGCTTTTGTCTTTTACTGAATTGTGATCTTTCCAGCCAGCTTCGATCTTTCCAACTGGATTCACAGGTTTTTCAACTGGACCTTCGGGTTTTCGGGCTGCTTCTCTCACGTTTTGTATCTTACCCAAAGGTAATTCTGCAGTATGTCTTATTGCCGGAACCAAGTAACCCAAAAAACAACTGCCGGACCAATTCTCAGGTAACCATTTATACGCCTTTTTCCCACAAATAAAATAACAGTTTTCTACTTTAGTACTAATACGCATCAGCCCTGCATGAAACATTTTCTGATCTATAACTGACAATTGTTTAAACAAAACTGGATTCTTGCGAATGTCATTCATGGTTGTTTTCAATGAGTTCAAATATGAGTCATAATTAGTATTGCAAAAAGTATTGCCATTACTATTCTTAATGTAACATCGGTAAGATATGGTTATATTACAATTGCTCCAGCCCACCTGGAGGGTATCATTTTTATAAAAACATACAATTCCTTTTTATGTGACAGGTAAAAATAAAGCTATTTTGTCCTGTGATCTCACAGTTCCTGTATTGAAAAGTAAATTCTCCCAAGTCTCAGCGGACATTATCAGTCCTCCATATGCTGTTGGTATAGCTGTACAAACCCAGCAATTTGAAATGTTCATAGTCTCTGCATATACACGTTTCATGGCTAGGTATGTGTTAAAATTTGGATGCCAGTCTATAGATGTTTCATCACGCCTTCCCACTTTCACTTGTGTGGATGTATGTAGGATAAACCACAACAAGAGGAAAGTTGTCACAATTACAGTCAATAAATGTATACTCAACAAAATTATTATACAACATTTCTGGGGCTGATCTAGATTTCTATTCGCTTTGTTTTTGGCCATCTCGGTCTGGTTGTGTATCAGTCACAAAGTTTTTATCAAGTTGAAAGTTCTTTACCGGTTTGCAGTATGTCAAATGAACCCAAGACGTCCTCTCGGCCACTCTGACTGCAGTAGGCATTGCCAACAGAACCTGGTATGGTCCTTCCCACTTTGGACTCGCCCAATTCTTCCTTTTTGTCACTTTCAGCCAAACGTACGTCCCCGGGGCCAAGACTGCTTCCACCGGTCTGGTCTGTTCCTTATCTGAAAAAGAGTTAAACTGCAAAACAAATTTATTTGTTAACAGTTTCCTCATATAACTAGCTAATGAACTGTCAGCCTCTTGTTCTGCAGGCATGAGAGTTTTCCACTGAGGCACGTAATATGCTCTCCCAAAACCCATTTCAAAGGGAGTCAAACCCTTTACATTTGAAACTGTTCTCATACTCAGCAGTGCTAAAGGCAGACAGTGTATCCAATTCTTTTGGGTCTCCTCAACTAGCTTCCTAAGTTTACTTTTGAGGGTACCATTGTACCTTTCCACCAGTCCTGCTAACTGTGAGTGGTAAGCACAATGGTTCTTTAAGGAGATACCAAAAAATCTCCCAAGTTGGTGGATTGTCTGGTTTACGAAATGTGTGCCGTTGTCACTATAAATCCTTTCCGGAATGCCAAATCTAGGGATTACTTCTTTTATCAGGGCTTTCGCCACTGTTGCTGCATCCGGGTTTTGGTTGGAAAAGCTTCTACCCATTTGGAAAACATGTCTACAATAACTAAACAAAACTTTTTCCCTTCACATTTATTCAATTCTATGAAATCCATACAAATAGTATGGAACGGATACGGTGGTATAGGAAAACTTCCTTGCTTGGTTTTAAATGCCCCTTGTGCATGATGCTTGTTACAAGTATGACAAGCTGCACAAAATTTTTATGTGTAGTTTGTGTATCCATATGTTTGGAATATTCGATTTACTAACTGTACCATCCCCCCTGTTGAGACATGGCACTGCCCATGGCTCAACAAAGCTGCATATCTAAATAAATTAGATGGCAATATCGGTTTTCTTTCTTTGGAAATGTACAGTCCATTCTCAAGAATTGCACCTCATTTTACCCATTTTTGTTTTTCTGCTTTTGTAGTAAGCGTCTACATTGTTTTAACATGTCTAAATCTAAAATCTCAGAGGGTTGTAATTCCTCATTTAAAAGTAAAGTTTCTGAGTCTGAGGCTGCTTGCTTTGCAGCTGCATCAGCTCGTGCATTGCCTTTCGAAATCTTATCCTGTTGTTTTGTATGAGCTACACATTTACAAATAGCTACTTTGGTAGGTAACTGAATAGATTCTAATAACTCCAAAATAAATTGCGCATGATTAATAGGTTTTCCACTAGATGTTATCATTCCTCTATTTTTCCATTGTTGTGCAAATACATGTACTGTAGAAAAAGCATACTGACTATCAGTATATATGTTTACACACTTGTTTTTTGCTAAAGTACATGCCCTCGTCAAAGCTATCAATTCTGCTGCTTGTGCAGATAAGTTATGTGGTAAGGATTGGGCTCCTAGAATTTCAGTGTCTGTAACTACTGCATACCCCACCAGATTCTTCCCTGTAGGACCCCTTCTGTATGAGACGTCCACGTAATATGTCACCTCGGCATTATCCAAGGGCATATCTGTGAGATCCTGTCTAGGTAAAGCTAACTGTTCAATTTCCTGCAGGCAGCTGTGTGGTGTGCCATCCACAGGAGTTGGGAGTAATGTTGATGGATTTAATGTCATACATCGTTCAATTGTCATATGAGGTTGGCTCAGCAGTATAGTCATACATGAAAGATGTCTAGCAGGAGAAAGGTATGCCACTTTTTCTTGCAGTAAAATTATTGCAACTGCATGAGGCACTCTCAATGTGAGAGGGTGGAATAACACCACTGAGGCTGAAGCCTGTACTGCCATTGCGGCTGCAACTACTGCTTGTACACAGTGAGGCAAAGATCGCGCCACTGGGTCTAACTGTGATGAATAGTAGGCTATGGGGCGTTGCTTGTCCCCATGTTGTTGCGTCAATACTGACGTCATATATCCTTGTTTGCAATCTACGGTCTGAAAAAAACGTTTGTGATAATTTGGAAGTCCTAAAACTAATGAAGAAGCTATCAACTGCTTCAACCTGCAGAAAGCCGTTTCTGCTTCGGTTGTCCATTGTAAAATATCTTGTGCTGCCATTGGTGTCTTATATATCAAGTCAGTCAGTGGAGCAGATTCCAAAGCATAATTTGGTATCCAGCTCCGGCAGAAATTAGTTGTACCCAAGAAAGACATCATTTCCTTCTTGGTTGCTGGTTTAGGTGCTTGCAAAATTGCTGTTTTTCTTTCCTCATCTAGTATTCTACCTTCATTGGATATTACATATCCCAAGTATCTAACTTGTTTTCTCCAAAGTTGTAACTTACTTTTGTTTACTTTGTGTCCTTGTGTTGTTAAAAATTTCAATAATGCCACAGTATCTTCCCTGCATTGTTGCTGGGTGGGGGCTGCTAGCAAGATGTCATCTACATAAAGTAGAATTTGACTACCTCCCGGTGGGGTAAACCCTGCCAGGTTGCTAGCCATTTCTTGTGCAAATATTGTTGGACTCTCACAATATCCCTGTGGTAGTCAAGTATATGTATATCTTTTACCCTGAAATGTAAATGCAAACCAATATTGACTATCAGGATGTATAGGTATCGAGAAGAAAGCATTGCTGATATCTACCACAGAGAAATACTTCTGTTGTGGTTTTAGATCATTTAACAAAGTATGTGGGTCTGGCACCGTAGGTGCTCTAGGTATTACTGCATTATTTACAGCTTGTAAATCTTGTACCATCCGCCATTCCCCATTCACTTTTTTAACTGGAAATAGGGGTGTATTACATGGTGAATCAGGAGATTCTACCAGTACTCCCTCTTTGAGTAATGCTGCTATAACAGGCTTAATTCCTATTTCTGCATCCTTTCTCAAAGGGTATTGTCTTTTCTGTGGTCTAAAAGCTGGCTTTGGGGTAATTGTAAATGGTCCTGCTGTTCGAATAAGTCCTACATCTGACTTGCCTGTTGACCAAAGAGTTGTTGGAATTTCACATAAGGCCTTTTCTTCTTCTCCTAATAAAAATACTAATTAGCTGTCCTCACTAGATTGCAAGTGTACAGCTGGATGTGTCTGTGTCAATCAGTTCAGTTTCTGTTTCTGTATCCCTTGTTCTGACAGTTCTAAATCAGTCTGTTTCTCCCATCTTGTTACTTTTTCTCCTAAGTCTGCCCATTTTACACTTTTATTCTTTGTCAAGCTGACGTGTGGTAATCGATTTGATCTATATAATGCAAGGAATTCTTGAGGTAATGAACAGCTGACTACACTGTTCCCCTCAGTATCCCAGTACAAAGTACGCAATACTAGTCTAGTTGCACGATTTCTGAATAATTCTTGCTCATATTCTCTATCAGGTCCTGGTGTAGTACAGTAGTATAGAGTACAGTGTAACAAATGCTGTTGATCAGTGTCAAGGGAGGGGGCTTAACTGATGGCTACGTTCATCAGTTCCTCGGTTACTGCCCCTGGACCAGTCGTGACTAGGTCCTGGCTGTACCAGTAAAAAGTTTCACCCTCCGATCGCACTACAAATGTATCCATTTGTCTCTGTGCCTCCATACCTTGTACAGTTGGAACTACTGCTATGCCAAATATCTGCATAAGGTCCCTGCCCAATAGGTTTACTGGACACTTTGCAGAAACAACAATTTTACTTCTCTGGGTCATACCTGAAACAGGGTCAATTATTGCTATATCATGGGAAAGTGGTTCCCTGTATAGCTGTCCATTTGCAGCTTTTACTAGTATATAATCATGTGATTCGGAATGTTCTGGTAACTTGGTGGGGTGTATCAAAGTCCGTGACGCTCCTGAGTCACATAGGAATTTGACTTCCCTTCCCTCCACCAGAAGTGTAACTTCCGGTTTCGTATCTGCTAAGTAGAGCTCTACGCTCAATAATGCTAAGTCCAAAATTTCACTTTTTTCATCCTCCATATCTACTTGCACTTCCTCAACTCCTTCTATCACATTTACATCTGTTTTCTGTTTATTAACTTTTCTTGATGATTTCTGACTTTCACATGATGTATCTTCGCTATCATATAGTCAGTTCTCATCTCCCTTATCTTCTGAAATTACCTTTTTGTTTTGCCTACAATCCCTTGCTAGATGTCCCTTTTTCCCGCACTTGAAGCACTCACCTCTCTTTTTCCTCTCTTCAAAATCTTCTGATCGTTTGTCAGACTGTTTGTTTCCCTGGGCATTTTTCTTGCCCTTTTTACCTGACTGTAATACAAATACTTCAGCTCCATCTTCAGCAGTGAAAACTTGCGCCTTCTTTTTCTTTTTACTATTAAAATGTCTCTCAGCATGCCTAGCGTATTCGAGTAAGGCTTGTAGCCTCCCTGTTCGATGATCTATCATATGCTTCGTAATGAAGCTACTAATAGGTGCAATGCAACCTTTCAAAATGCATTTTTAATTGTTGTTCATCACGGGAATCATTCGTTTGGTTCTCAGGAACCGACATACCGCTATGATTATTAAAACATTCTAATAATCTAGCAGAATACCCATCTATCGTCTCATTTTCCTGTTGTATGCATTGATTAATGCAAGTCCAGTCTGCTCTAGGTTTCCATTTCTCAGAGATTCGGTCTGTCAGACCTTTCACTCTGTTGTCTAACTCTGCGTCACTATGTGGGAGGGGTTTAAGCTCTGCATTACGAGGATTCCAGGTGCCACAAATCATGTGCCAATCTGGACCTATAATTTGTCTTACTACTTTTTCTACTTCTTCCCCATTCAAGTGGTAACTCAATCTCATGCCTTGTAAATCTTCTAAAAATTTCGTAAAATTAACTTTCGGATGGGGAATTCCCTCAGTAGCCTTCCGGATATCCTCCGGTGTCCATGGTCTATATACTAAGAGTGTTGGGTCCTGCCCTTCCTGTTCTGCCCGAGGATTTGGAACTTCTATAAGTGGGCATATTTCTTCCTCACTCTCATCCTGTAGGTTTCTCTCTATTTGATATAATTCTGTGTTCCTATGTGTTTTACGTGTTCGGGACCTAGTTTCAATAGGATCTCTAACAAATGGTTGTGGTCTTGCTGAAACTTCAGGATAACGCGGAGGCGGACCAGCCTGTCCACTCACTTCATATCCTGAAAAGGGTAAGGGAGGGGGCAAGGGAGGAGGAGGGGGAGCTGTCGCTATTACCAAGTTATTATCCTCTTTGTCTAGAAATAAAGTTTTTGAATTTTTCAGCTTCTGCTCTCTACAATTTGCTTCCTCAATCCACCTGTGTTCCTGAGGAATGCCTAATTGGCATTGCTTTTTTGCCTGACCTCCCGCATCAGATTTAAGCTGTTTAAGGAGTTTAACTAGTGAAGTTTTATCTAGTTTACCATCAAATTCATATTTACTAACCCATTTCGTATAATACCTAACGTTATCAGAATGTTGTAATTGCATGTATTTTGCGTCTTCGGTTAGGGGCGGATCTCGCGATGTTTTAGTGCACTGATTTCCCATGGCAAAAAAAATGTTACGTAACCCTTTTTATCACGTGATATCAAGTTCTCAGTTCCTGTTCACAGTTTATCTAGAATGACTGCCTACCTTATTCTGTTACCCTGATCTATGACCAAATATACAGTACTTCCTTTTGTCCCTGATCTGCAAAACAAATCTTGACAACAATATACTGTAACCTAGTCCCTGATCTAAAACAGAAAAAAGGCAAATTCTTCCTACCTGAGCCTCCGGTATTGAACTGTCCAATGTCCACTCTTCGGCCACAGATCAGAAAGTGGCCAGCCTCTTTAAATGACAATTCAGTCGGAGGTCTTCTTCTGCGCAGTATTCGACCACCGGTAGACTCTGATCTGCAGCTGTCTGAGGGAATTTTCCGGCTCAGAAGGACCAAACTGTTAAATAAAATCAAGAATTCAATACACAGGAGGTTCAGATTCAAAAGTTTACTAGTGTACACCAGGAGGCAAAAAACGTACAAGTACAGAATTTTGTCTGACATGAAACAGGAAGCACACAATTTTATATAGGTTTAACATTTAAGCTATGCCCACTTTACTGACGTGATATGTCACAGGGCATCTACATCACTTTAGCTTACATTCTTCTATTCATAAAGCTGTTGATGCTGTATATTTAAAAAAAACTTTTCCTCTAGATACAATACGGCCTTACTATCCAGCTGGTCAGACATAATGTCTTTCTGTAAAGTTACTTCTTCAAGGTTTCATATCAGTTCGAATACAATAGCAGATTCAGTCTTTTAATAATCTTCTTTGTTCCCTGTTACACTTTCCTACCAGCTGCGTGCTTATCTCAGTAACACATATACAAGGCCAAATCATTCCAACAGGAAAGAGCAGAAGATTTCATTATTTCACACATTTAATTTCCTGACCCAGCAGATAATCACTTGTGAAAAGCATAAACATTAAAACTTGCTAAGCTAGCATCTGCCAGGGTCGAAGGTCAGCTTTGCTTCAAGCCACACTGCAGTTTCAAAACTACTTACATTTACACATGAATTAATCCTTACTGTTATATGATTAATAGAATAAAATGCATTATATACTACTTTGCTTTTAAACTAGCATTTCTCATATATTCAAATACACATTTTTCTAACAGTTGTTGCTTTACCTGAAGACTGATTTGTGCTTGCTCATTGATGTCAGTTGCTGGGATTGTCAGTACATTGGATGTAGTCCTTTCTGTTCCCTGCTTAGAAGGAGACTGTTGTCAGAGCAGTGCTGGACACTCTTCAATATTAGCCAGGTCAGGGCATTAGCATTCTGGGTGAGGACACAGTACAGAGTCTAGGCTCAGAGTCTCTGCTGTGTTTTCGGAGCCTGATGGTGGACATCGTTTTCATAGTGGTGTCTGAAGATGGAGATGTTGGAATGTGATGCTAAGTGTCAGTAGCTACATAATGACCTGAAGTTGATATTGAACTTTTACTGCTGCTCTGGGTCTGTCATAACATCAACTTTTCCATATTATCAAATTACAAAAAAGTCAAAGTGTTTGTACTGAGATCACAAAACAGTGGGGATGTGGGAATATGCCCTTTTCCCCACTGAAGTGTGATCTCAGAATCTCAGAGTTGGTATATATAATTGGTGGGGTGGGGGGGCTTGCCCACCTACAAAAATACAGATTTTGGTGGTTTTCTACCATATTTAGAAGTCATCCTGGGATATTATCAGGGCCCATCGAAGCTGTATTTTTGGCCTTAGATAGCACATCTAAGACCTACTTTCTACTGAGAAGTGGAAGGGTTATGTTAAATGGTATTTCCCTGTTTGGTAGATTTCACTAGAAGCCTTGTTTTAGGCCTCCACCCTTTAAATAAAGGAGTTATGAGAATCATCCACAAATATTGGACTGTATTTGATACCAACAAGAATGTATCAGCAGTGGTGGGAATTGGCCCTTTGAAGGGGTAAAAACCTGAAAAATGTATTTGAAAGTCAAGGTTATTGGGGTAACACACCCATAACATGGATGAGAAAATATGGGTGGTGTAATCAGTGCCAATTTATTTTAGAAAAAAAAGGTTATAACTCTGACTCATTTGAAAATGAAGATTAACTTGGCTGACAATTTTAATTGCATGTCCACAGGAGTTGTATACATTGCAACTTGTGAACCCTGTGGAGCATTTTATATTGGAAAGATGGAAGGATCTCTCAATAAGCATATTTCTGAACATATATATGATATTCGCAGGAAGAACAATTGCACTTTACAAACACACCATAGTATGCCCTGATTTCAAAGAGTTTAGGTTTGGGGTATTAGAGAAATACCTAACCCCAGACGGGGCTCATGGGAGGCTATTTGAGTTAAAAGAATTACATTGGCAGCTTTGACTAAATTCTCAAGAATCCCATGGTTGAAATGAAAATGTGTCCATCACTAGCATTTTGAAACTTAGGGCTATGGATTTGTAAGATGTGACAAAGGCAGACTGCACACAGTGGGTTTGGAGGCATTTAATTAAATGAATTTTAATGAAAGGTTTTCTAATAATGCATACAAATTAATTTAATACTTGCATATTTCTAGGATGATTATAGGTGGTATGTATATTTGATGTCAGAATTTATATTTGATGTATTGCTCGGAGATAAATGGTTTTAGGTGTGTTACATCAAATGCTTAGTTATTTTAATACGTACGCTTACAAATATTGTCATTGTAATGATGTATTTATGAGAATGATTGTATTTGTAGAGGTCATATACCTTTAAGGGTAAAATCGAGGAGATGACATAGTTTTACCAAATGTTTAAATTAAGGGCAGTTTTTACTTTTGGTTTGTTCTGAGGAAGTCCATGTAATTAATAAGTGGATGAAAGAGTTAAACCTTTAAAGATATTATTTATTTAAAGTACTTCATTAAATCTTTTTATTACAATCCTGTGGCATCTGAAGTCTGTTAGCAGCTTAATTTGTTTTTTTAGTGCTTCACAAAGGGTATGCCTGGGCCCAAGGAGAATTGGTGATCCTTCAAATTGTTCATAGGTGTGCATTCCATCTCAACTTTGGGGTACATGTCCTGTGATGGGCTCAATCCACTTTCAGGGGAGTCAGTGCTTGTATACACTCTGGTTGACCCACATCTCCGAAATGGATTAATCAGGTAGCAGGAAATGAATGAAGGCCTCTTTAATGACTTCTGTGTGCATTAGTGACTTACATCAGTAGCAGTTTTAAGTGTTCTACCTGTGCTAGTCCACCTGCAGACCTATCTGGTTGATAAAAGCCTCAGAACAGATTCACTTTCCTTTCCAAGCACAGAACAAAATGCATAGATCAAATCAGCTATCATTCATCATGTCATACCTGTGTATATAATGCCCAGAAATCCTCTTCTCCATACATAAAGAGACAAGAACATTTCAACATTCAGTTCTTGGTTCATTTACAGAAGCACATGGTTCTCCAGTTAAACATCATCTCTGGGACAATTGTGGGTAAAAATGTTTCTGGAGTCAGCACTGAAAATATAGGTAAACATCCAACTTGCTTTCTACTAAAATGTATGCTTAATTATTCATGTTATTTGAAAAGTTTTTTTGAAATCATTTAAGTACAATTTTTCTCTGTTACACCTAATTTGATGTTTTGAAAGCATATGAATCTATAAGTATGCCTGTTTCTTTTCACTAGAGTGCAGGGTTCAAAATCTGGATGGATGTCGAAGACATGGCTGGATCTACCTTACAGGCTATGGCTGAAGCTGTGGAACAAGCCACTGTTGTTGTTATTGGCATCTCAGCAAAGTACAAGGAAAGTCCGAACTGTAGGACAGGTACTGTTGAACTATATTCACGTGGAACAAATAAGCATTCAGATGTATACAGAATGTCTAGGCATGTTGAGAGCATGAGTAACATTAACAGAATATATAACATGAACAGTGAAAGATTTGTATGTTAAAGCTTGGAGTTATAGAAAATCTAATGTATAAAGCACTGTGCTTCAGCTAGCCCAGTGTGGAAGGGCATTGGCCATTTGTGCTGCAGGGACTGGGATCCAAAAGTCTCTGACTACTGAACTGTCAACTGGTTGAGTATGTATAAGTCACCCAGAAAAGCTCTCCAACTCCAGAAGGGGAAGGTGATGTATTTGCCATGAGATGATCATTTCTGGTGGAGATGGTGGGGGGAGTAGTGGTAGTAGCCAGGTATAACAATGCGATAGGATGGCATGCACCCATTTTCATGCTCATGAGAGTGCATGATGTGAGGACCATTTCACATTCCCACATAACACAGAGAAGATGCAATGCAGAGCAAACAGAGGCTGTTTGGATTTCAGAATACAAGCCTTTGAGAGCAACCACTGAAAGAATAATTTAAAAGGGCCCTTGTCCCTTCTCGATCTACCTGAAGTCAGCATAGGGGCAGTGTGACAATGGATGAGGATGAGGTGTGACTCATGGGGATTCTAGCTGTCAGGATCTAGGAAGATGTGAATACATGCATGATCAGAGAAAAGCTTAATTTTATTTGTGGCACTGTGTCAGGTGATTAAGCTGCTCAGCTGCAAACCTGGGAATACATTCAATGAGCCAACAGTTATATACAATGCAAAACTCTGCAAGTCAATTAGCTGCCCTGTTGTCTTATCACACATGAAAGAAAGAGATACCTCAAAAATAACAGACACTAATTCTATAAAACTGATTACCTGCTGACCTATATTTATCCTGAATAGTATGGAGTATTAGATAGCAGTTAAGTTAGCAGTTGCAGCTAGATAGGATATATAAATGAAAATGTACAACTTAAATTGACAAATTAAAACAAGTTATTCCTTATTACTGCATATCAGCCAGATAAATTGCAGGTAAGTTTTACTTAACAAAAATAAAAAAATAAAACTATGATGTGATGAATTTAATGGAAACTATGGCTGAACAAAAGATACTAGTATTAAAATAGATTGATTTCTGCTTAATTTTTCCTATACACCTTAAAATTACCCCCCCCCCAGTCCACCATTCTGAGCGGCTGTTTTCCAAGTGTCTCATTATAATCTACATAAAAAAACAGCTGGATAACCATGGCTGAATTTACTCCACTTTAATAAAAACAGTACTTCAAAAACATATAGGACAAGCGCTTTCGCATAAAACAAATGCTTCCTCAGATCCTCATATTTAACAAGAACAGTACATACTATATTTGTAATATGAACTGACCAATCACAATAATGAAAAATGGAGCCAAAATGACATCACCATTAGTAGGAGGATATTACATCTCAAATCATTTGTGCTTGTGATTCTTTAACTTCCGCCTCTTAAGGGCGGGTTTAATACTAACGCAATTGTTAAGGCCAGGAAATGTGTGTGCTTGCATCCTTAAGATCCATTTTAACTCATTCTGTTCCAAGTAGTTGTTCACGTCACCCCCTCTCAGAGTTTTATGTATACACTGTAGCACCCTAAATATAAATTGGTGTTTAGGAAGCTCTAGCTGATGTTTAGCTAGTGCATTTTTAATATCACCCTTCCTTATATCTGAGAGGTGTTTAAGTACTCTATCTCTTAATTTTTGGATAGTTTTGCCCACGTAAGAACATGGGCAAGAGTCACATGTAGCCAAATATACCAAATGCTTAGTAGTGCAGTCAGCATAGAATCTGGGTTGAAAATCAAAATCTAGGGTGGGATGTTCAAATACCTGTTCCTTGCTCAACACTTTACATAGAGAACAGTGCCTACAAGGGTATGTCCCTAGCCTTAGATCTTTGTTCTTCATTACTTTCTTGTCATTGTATAATAGTTGTTTTAAATTCTGACTATTTCTATATTTAAAAACTGGTGTTGTTCCAACAAATTTGACAATTTTGTTATCCAATGTTAAAAGATGCCAATGTTTCTGTATTATATCTCTTACATTCTTATTATTGCTAGTATAGTTGGTCACAAAGGAGGTGGGGCGTCTACCTTTATTATTCGTAACATTTCTTCTAGGCATATAGGTTCTATATGTCGTATCATTTACACTATTTGTTACCATTCCTTGTTGATCATTATCAAGGCATTCTACATTGGGCCCATGGGTAATAGGTCCAGAGGCATTGTCTTAACTCCCTAGTGTCATTACATGTAGCACTCTAAAGTACAGTTGTGTACACTTACCATAAATGCAGATGTTCGAGTGTATTCACTATTGCAGTCATTACATTTGGGTAATCAGATGGCAGGTTGCCCTCAGTCAGCCTGATTAACAAAGTCTTGGGTCCAGCGTCACTTGCTGTCCCTTCTTCCATGACGTCAGGTCGTCAGAGGTATAAAACATGCAGCCGATGCCATTACATCAGTTTTTCTTGCCCCAGATGTCAGGTGCCCCCCAAATGGGGAGCAAAATATATAAGTAATTAAAAACACAAAAAAATACCTCCAACAAAAGCAAATACACCAAAAAGGCTTTTAAGCATAGTAAAAGAAAGTAGAGGTATAGTAAGAGAAAAACAGGGGGCTGGAGGGAGGGTAACCAGGACTGCAACAGTGAATATACTCGAACATCTACATTTATGGTAAGTGTACGCAACTGTATTATGTTCTTCGTGTTTCACTGTTGCAGTCATTACATTTGGGTAGATTCCCAAAGCTATGGTTGGGAGGATGGATTTATACAGCATTAGGACCAGCTATAAGGCCCTGCAAAACAGCAGTGGTAAAGCCAGCTCTGGATTTAGAGAAAATTGGTAAATGATAATGCATGGTGAAAGTATGAACTGAACTCTAGGTAGCAGCTTCTAGAATATCCCCTGTAGGAACGCCTCTGAGAAAAGCTGTAGAAGTAGATGCAGCCCTGGTGGAATGAGATCTGATCCCCTGGGGGATAGGTTTTCCATGGTGCTTATAGCAGAAATGAATACAATGGCTTATCCATTTAGAAAAGGTTTGTTTTGAAATAGCCTTCCCCTCTGGCCCTGCAGCAAATGCTACCAGCAGTTGTTCAGATTTTCTGTGAGATTTAGTCCTGTCCAAGTAGAATCTAAGTAGTCTGTGTACATCCACTGAATGCAGAATCTGCTCCCCCTTGTTCTGTGGATTGGGAAAGAAAGTTGGCAAATGAATGGACTGGTTAAGAGTCACACTGGATACCACATTGGGCATGAAGGATGGATTGGTCCTGAGTGACACCCTGTCCACATGAAAGATGTTGAAAGGCTCCACTGCCATAAGGGCCTGTAATTCAGATATCCTTCTAGCTGAAGTGATTGCTAAAAGGAAAGCTGTTTTCCAGGAAAGAAAGTTTAAGTCTGCAGTAGCAGCTGGCTCAAAAGGAGGTAGAATTAGTTTCTCCAATACAAAGTTAAGGTCCCAGGCAGAGGTTGGAGCTCTCCTGGGTGGGCTCAAGTTTTTGGCCCCTCTGCGATACTGCTTTAGCAGAGGATGAGAGAAGAGGGGGGGGGGTTCTGTGTTGTAATGAGCTGAAATGGCTGAGGCATGGATTTTTATGGAGGAAAAAGACAGGCCCTTGTGAAGCATGTCAGTTAAGTATTGCAAAATCTGAGGTAAATTGGATGCTGCTGTGCTCATCCCTTGAGAATGATTCCAGGCACAGAATCTTTTCCATTTGTCAGCATAAGATTTTCTAGTACTAGGTCTTCTCGCCTCCAAAATGACATCCATCACAGGTTTGCTGAGGGATGCTAAGGGGGAATTTAAATGATTAGCCAAGCCGCAAGATTCAATGTTTGGAGCTGAGGGTGCAGAATTTGGTTCTCCTGCTGAGACAGAAAGGAAGGTGTCTGAGTCAGGTACCATGGAGAAATTTGTGACACACTGCGTAGGAGTGGGTACCAGTGTTGGGGAGGCCAGTCTGGAGCAATCAAAATCATTTTTCGTTTGTCCTGTTTGACTTTTAGTAGAACTTAGGAGAGAAGAGGCAGAGGGGGAAAGGCATAGACTGATAGGTTTTTCCAGCTGAAGGACAAAGCACCCACTTTCCAGGCTTTTTTGTGAGGAGTTCTTGTGCAAAATTTGTCCAACTGGTAGTTCTGGGGTGAGGCAAAAAGATCTATGTCTGGGCTTCCTCATTTGCGTGTCAACATGTTGAAAATCCATGGTTCCAGTTTCCATTTGCGCGGGTCCATGAGATTTCTGCTTAGTTCGTCTGCCAGAATATTCAGCTTTCCTGGCAGGAATTGAGCTTGTAGTTGTACTTGGTAGCTCAAGGCCATGTTCCACAATGCCATGGCTAGTCTGCAGATGGGGTAGGAATGTGTACCCCCCTTCTTGTTTATGTACCACATAACCGTGGTGTTGTCCGCCTTTACCATTAGTTGCCCTGGATGAAGGTAGTCCTTGAAGGCTGTTAGTGCATTCTGTACAGCTAGCATTTCTTTTTGATTGATATGAAGGTGCATTTGATTTAGGCTCCATTTGCCCTGAATGCACTTCCTGTCATATGAGCCCCCCATGCATAGTCTGATACATCTGTAGTTAGGGTTTGGGTGGAAGGGGGTGGTGTGAATGGCAGTCCCTTGTTTTGGTGGCAGGCCTCTGCCCACCATAGGAACTCTAGGTGCAGGCAAGTTATGATAGGAATCATTGTTTCCAGGCTGTGACAATGTTGACTCCATAAACTTTTTAAGTACCACTGAAGTTTCCTCATATGCAGTCTTGCATATGGAAAAAGAAAAATGCAGGACGCCATGAACCCCAAGGCTTGCAGTATTTGTCTTGCAGATAGCAGGGTTTTTGTAGCCAACTGTTTGAAGTAAGTCACCAAATGAATTTGCTTTTCTGGCATAAGGAAAGCCATCTGGGCAGTTGTGTTCAAGCTTGCACCCAGGAATGTAATTTTTTGAGAGGGTACCAGTTGAGATTTCTTTTCGTTTATGGTGTACCCTAGACAAGTTAGAACCCTTTTTACAAATTGCCAGGTGTTTTAGAAGAATGGCCTGGTTTTCTGCCTGAATTAGACAATCGTCCAGGTATGGATATATTTGAATATTACTTTGCCTGCAAAATGCAATTATGTCAAAGGAAAAATATACTTTAAAAATGATCAATACATGGTAGGTTCAGGTTAAGGCACTTTAATCTTGCAGCAAGGAGACAAAAACGTGCTAATACAGAGTTTGTCTGACTAGAATCAGGAAATGAAAGCATTTTTATACATTTTCCAATAAGCCATTGCCTACCAAGCTGACGTAGTAAATCACAAGTTTTAACATCATCATTTCGTAGTGATTGTTTTTGTAAAATTCTGCTTGTGCTATCAATTTTTGTGAGAAACTTCCTAAGAAAAACAACGTGGCCTTGGCTACCACCGGTTAGATATATGCAATGTTACCATTCAAGGTACTATGGCTAATTTGAGCACAAAGCAAGTATAGATTGCAGTTCATTTCTCCAACAGTCCTTTGTCTGTTTTATCTCTTCCTTCTGCAGCTGTGTGTGTTCTCATACTTCGAACAGAGCTAATTGTTCAAAATCATTACATTATAGAATATGGCATTGTTCATTCATTGCTTCCTGACCTAGCAGATAATCACCTGCTTCTCAAGTACATTTCCAAAAGGCATAAACATGAATTTTGCTGTGCTAGCAGTTACTAGGTCAGAGGGCATCTTGCAAGTTTAAGAAAGCACACTGCAGTTTCAAAAGCATTTTTTAGTCTCATATAAAACTAAGCTGTATATAAAATAGTGCATATAAAATAGAATGAAAAACTTGTTAACTCATTTAGTTTCTAGTTAGCATTAAGCACACACATTAATACATATTTTTCTGACAAATTACTTGAGCCAGGCACTTTGTGAATACCCTGGGCACAGTAGACAAGCCAAAGGGCAGTGCAGAGAACTGATAATGTATGCAACCTGCTTTGAAGCATAGGTATCTTCTGCAAGATTCCCTGACTGGGATATGCAGGTAAGCCTCTTTTAAATCTAGAGTTGCCAACCAGGCATCCTTGCCTAGCATGGGAAGTAACTGGTGAAGAGTCAGCATCTTGAATTTTGGAATGTCCAGGAAGGTGTTTAGAGTAGACAGGTCCAGAATTGGACGCCATGATTTGTCTTTTCTGGGTACCAGGAAAAGTCTGGAATAGAAACCTTGTCCCTTTTCCCCTTCTGGTACTGGTTGAATAGCCCCCATGTTTAAGAGGGAAAATACTTGTTTCTGAGCCTCTGCCCACTGATTTGGGGGCAGGTCTGGCCACCCATTTGGAGTTGGCAATGTGTGGAAATGAAATCTGTATCCCTCGGACACTATATTTAAATCCCATTTGCCCTGGGTTATAAGTTGCCAGTTTTCTGCATGAAGAGCCAGTTTTCCCCCCAAAGGGGTGGCTGAGAGGTAAGTGCTTGGTACTCTTAAAGGAAAGTCATTGAGACTGTTTACCATAAGGTGGTGTCTTGTTATTTCCAGATTTGGAAGTGGAAGCACCCCATTGCTTAGTTCTGAAAGTCCCTTGGGACTGAAGCCTGGTGCTTTTGGAGTGCCTGGGTTTGTCTTGAGTGGCTCTGGAAGGAGCTGGAAAGGACCAGTTCTTAGTAGGCCAGTGCCTACTAAATCTTGGAGGTTGTACTTGTAAGAAATCTTTCACAGTTTGCATAGATTTAGCTTTATCTTCCCTCTTTTTTAGAACTTCTTCAGCCTTATTGCCAAACAGACGGTCCTGCTGCAAAGGAGCATCCAACAGTTTTGCTTTAACATGATCAGGCAGAGATTGCGCCTTAAGCCAAGCATGCCAGTAACAGCAGCCCTGCAAGCGGCCTCTAAAGAATCAAAACCACATTGCAAAGTATGTTTTCCAACTTGTTCAGCTGAATGCAATAAATCCTCTAAAATCTTTATTTTCCACACAGTCAGAAAACAACATCATTTTCTGTTTAAGCAGTCCCATGATATACTGTTGATATTTTAGCATATGGAATTGACAGTTTAAGGCCCTGATTGCCAAGGTTGCAAAAGTATAAACCTTTTTACCCCATCTATCCAGCACCCTGGAGTCTCTATCAGAAGAGGTAAGATTTTTAGCAGTAGAAGCCTTAATGCCCTTGAGCCCCTGAGAAATGGTTTCAGGGTCCGCAACAGGATTTTTGAAAAGGAATTTGTGGGACTCAGGAACCCTGCAGTATCTGTCTGGTTTACTAGGGGCTGGAGGCAGGGAATCAGGGGCTATACTGGATTCCAAAAACACATCATCAACAATGTCTAGTACAGGAGGTATAGCCAAAGGCCTATGCTGAGGAAGAAGAAGGAAATCCCTAAGCCTCTTTTTGGATTCAGAAAAATTCTGACTTTCCCAGTGGAAATGCTGCCTTAAGGTATGTAAAGTTTCTCCAAAAGAAAAATCCTCAGGGGGAGAAGCAGAGGGAATGGAATCCTCTGCACCAGAGTCCTCATAAGTAGGTATGGACAAATCCAGGTCATTAGAAGAGTCAGAAGAAACAGATTCCTGTTCAGGAGATTCATAGTCAAGTTCAGCCCTAGGCCTCTTAGAAGGGGGGGTTGACTACCCCTGATTAGAGTAATTAAATCTTCAGCCATTTTGATCATTTGTTTTTTAGGCATAGGGGCCTGAACATGTGGTCTGGGCATCGGTTTTTTAGACATAGATCGTGATTTAGGCCTTAGTATTGAAGGTGGAGTTGGTTTAACATGCAAATCTGTAGGCCTGAATACACCCTCAGAAGCCAGTGCCTGCACAGCAGCTCCGGACCCTTCCAAGGTAGAGACATCCGTGGGTTCCAAAGGTGAAGCATCTTGTGGCATACCAGACTCTGAATGGGTCTCAGTAGAGGCCTGCGAATCAGAAGAAGCGGGTATCAGGGGCTGCAAAAGCGCCTCAATGAGTACCGGCAAACTGGCGACTGGCTTAGGAGAAGCGTCGTCGGCAGTTTTGAACCTCAACGGCCTGTCTCTGTCTTTTTCTTTGCGTTTTTTTGGTATTCCGGTAGTTGGATGGCTAACTGAAGTCATTTCTGGATAATTAAACTGAGAACAGAAATATTTAGAAGCAAAAATGTACCGACGACAGATTAAATAAAGCACAAAACTGACAGCAAGGTACGTCGTTGTCAGGGCCTAGGCAAGGAATATGGTACAAATGAAAATCCTTATGAGGTATTTGCTTCCCACAAGTAATACAATTATTAACTTTTACTGACATCGGTAAGGAGCAAGAAAAAGTTTCCCCAACGAGGTACTTAGCTTTTAGTTGAAGACTTTGGTTCTGAAACTCAAAAACAAAAATTTCAGGAGTCAGCCGACCGGCACTTGTGAACTGCTTTTGCTTCGGGCACCATGCGGCAAGAAAGACTGATGTAATGGCGTCAGCTGCATGTTTTATACCCCTGATGACCTGACGTCATGGAAGAAGGGACAGCAACTGACACAGGATCCAAGACTTTGTTAATCAGGCCAACTGAGAGCAACCTGCCAGCAGATTACCCAAATGTAATGACTGCAACAGTGAAACACAAAGAACATCTGTAGCACTATCATACCCTCTATCAAACATCTTTTCCAGGGTATCTAACTCTGTCTCAAGGTCAGTTTCGTTATTGCAAATTCTTTTTACCCTCAGAAATTGACTCTTAACTATACTAGAAAATACATGCCCTGGATGCATGCTGTCTCTAGATAGGAGACCATTTCTCCAACAAGATTTCCTATATAGAGTCGTATTGATTCCACTGGTACCATTCTTCATGAGTGTAACATCCAGAAATTCCACTTGTTCATCAGAGTGTGTAACTGTAAACTTCAAAAAAATTGTAGTGGATTCTAGATATTCAACAAATAATGAAAGAGATGTAGCGTCCCCCTGCCAAAGTATAAAGACGTCATCCACAAAACACCTATAGAATTTGATGCCTCAACTCAAAGCACTATTGTATAAGTGGTTACATTCCCAAAAGTACATAACCAAATTTGCGTACGAATTGGCACATGGGGTGCCCATCGCGACACCCCATTTCTGAAGGCATAGTTGTTCTTCAAACATGAACACATTGTTATGCAAAATTAAATCTAGTAATGTGTAGGCTAAGCAAATATTACAATGTGATTCATGTTCATCTTTACCAAGTATATATCTGATCGCCTCCACCCCATAATCATTGGGTATGGAGGTGAAGAGGTTTTAAACATCCATTGTACCCATTAGTAAAGAGGTAACATAATTCATATCAGTAAATTCTGATAAATCATGCAGGAAATGTGTAGTATCTTTCAGAATGGTGCCAGTGGAGAATACTACAGGACTTAATTGGCCCTCCACATAGATGGAGAGGGGTTCAGTTACCCAACCCCCTCCAGCTACTATAGGTCTCACTGGTGGAGTGGTTAGTGACTTACGTATCTTCGGCTGTCCTTTAATAACAGGTATCTTAGGAGAAGCTACATGAAAAAACTGATAAAGCTCTTCATTAATCTCTCTGCTCATAAGTAGATCATACAGACATTCTCCCACATAGTTAACAATCCTTTTACATTGCTGCCAGTCTATCAAGCAATAAGTTTTAACATTGTTCAATAAATCAAACATTGCATGCAAATAGTCATTAGTATTCATTACAATGATCGCACCACCTTTATCAGATGGTCTAATAGTCAGTTCTGTATTATGTATCAAGTTTTGCAAAGCTTGATGTTCATTAATATGCAGGTTATAAAATCTGTTTTGTTTATCTTGATTTAAAATTTCAATAAAATCACGTTCACAAGCTTATACAAACAGTTTAAGATGAGCTGGTAAGTCTGGTGAAAATATACTAGGCCTTTTGTATGTAGCATTAGATGCATTTTGTGAATCACCAAAAATCAAGTTTAACGCTATTTTTCTCGCAATCAACCTCAGGTCAATTAAAACATCACTCACACTAGTCATGGTTGCCGGAACAAAAGTTAGTCCTCTGTTTAGCACAGTTCTCTCATGCTGGTCTATATGATAGTTAGACAAATTCACTATTAAATTTTCTAACGTTTCATCTTTTGTTGTGTCGGATCTCTCGCTGTAAATACCTTCCCCTTCTGTCTCCCCCTGTTGGTTGAACGCATATACTGCGGTCTCTTTGACTGCACAGGAAGTGGTAAAAAATTTTCCACATGAAATGCACCAGTTTGTTTAGGTCTAGCACCCGTTGATGCATAGTTATTGTGTTGTCGATTCCATAATTGCTGGTTAGGGGGAGGTGTGTTGTTATCATCTTCACTGATGCCCGGTCAATTAGTGTTGGTACTCTGCATCGGGACACAAGTCAACTCAGCTGTACTGTTGGCTGTGTCAAGTATGATGGTGTTGGTCAAGGACGAGGGTGTATAAGGTAATCCCTCTTCTCTGGTTTCCAGCGTCGCTCTTACAGCTCTCCATTGGTCACCATTCCTGACATCAGGGTGCTACTCATTTGCATGTCTCGGCCAGACAAACACATTACCCGACAAAAAGTCACCAAAATCTCTCTGCAATTTCTTTTGTTTTGTTTGTCTAAGTCTTGTTTCATATATGGTAACGTTAGAGTAAATATTGTCTATTCTACTATTATAAAGCTCACCCTTAAAACGCATGAGTAGATCAGCATGTTGTTGTTCTGTTTGTGTTAACAGTTGATCTTCTAGGGGATTGAAGTACTCTATCATTAACTCTTGAGGAGATCAGGAGAGACATCTCCACAGGTCGGCATGCATAAAACATGCATGCTTCTTGGTATAACACGAAAGTGTAGGCATGCCTCCAAATGTAACCCTTGCCAAGTATAGCGTTTAAGTTTATATAAGTAATTTTCTAGAGCTATAAGATTTTTAGAGAAAGTCTCTAACTCAACAGAGTCTTGTTGTATTGTAGGCGATGTTTCTTGGCCAAAGGTTAATGTTAAAAGTGGATTATCTTGACATCTAATGATGTTATTCTATTTCTCTTGCATACGCTCCTTCGAGCCAGGTAAAACTTCCTTGGAAGTTGAGGGAAGATTCCCATCAGCCATGTGTAGGCACTGGAGAACAAACCAACAACTAAAGAAAAAAAATCACCAGTACAGACTGAATCCAGACAGAAAAAGTAAATCTTCATAAAAAACAGCTGGATAACCACGGCTGAATTTACTCCACTTTAATAAAAACAGTACTTCAAAAACATATAGGACAAGTGCTTTTGCATAAAACAAATGCTTCCTCAGATCATCATATTTAACAAAAACAGTACATACTATATTTATAATACAAACTGACCAATCACAATAATGAAAAATGGAGCCAAAATGACATCACCATTAGTAGGAGGATATTACATCTCAAATCATTTGTGCTTGTGATTCTTTAACTTCCATCCCTTAAGGGTGGGTTTAATACTACACAATTGTTAAGGCCAGGAAATCCGTGTGCTTGCATCCTTAAGATCCATTTTAACTCATTCTGTTCCAAGTAGTTGTTCACGTCACCCCCTCTCAGAGTTTTATGTATACACTGTAGCACCCTAAATGTAAATTGGTGTTTAGGAAGCTCTAGCTGATGTTTAGCTAGTGCATTTTTAATATCACCCTTCCTTATATCTGAGAGGTGTTTAAGTACTCTATCTCTTAATTTTTGGATAGTTTTGCCCACATAAGAACATGGGCAAGAGTCACATGTAGCCAAATATACCAAATGCGTAGTAGTGCAGTCAGCACAGAATCTGGGGTGAAAATCAAAATCTAGGGTGGGATGTTCAAATACCTGTTCCTTGCTTAACACTTTACATACAGAACAGTGCCTACAAGGGTATGTCCCTAGCCTTAGATCTTTGTTCTTCATTACTTTCTTGTCATTGTATAATAGTTGTTTTAAATTCTGACTATTTCTATATTTAAAAACTGGTGCTGTTCCAACAAATTTGGCAGTTTTGTTATCCAGTGTTAGAAGATGCCAGTGTTTCTGTATTATATCTCTTACAGTCTTATTACTGCTAGTATAGTTGGTCACAAAGGAGGTGGGGCATCTACCTTTATTATTCGTAACATTTCTTCTAGGCATATAGGTTCTATATGTCGTATCATTTACACTGTTTGTTACCATTCCTTGTTGATCATTATCAAAGCATTCTACATTGGGCCCATGGGTAATAGGTCCAGAGGCATTGTCTTAACTCCCTAGTGTCATTACACGTAGCACTCTAACTGTAGCACTATCATACCCTCTATCAGTAAACATCCTTTCCAGGGTATCTAACTCTGTCTCAAGGTCAGTTTCATTATTACAAATTGTTTTTACCCTCAGAAATTAACTCTCAACTATACTATAAATCAATATAATCTACCACAGTAAGCGTGGACAACCAAGATGGAAGCTTGCTCTGAAGTGATTCTCAGTGTCTTTTCCTTTCAGTAAGCTACAGCACTTTTCTATATAATTACTTTCTCTCACATAAGCATATTTATATTCCATATTTCTATTCCTGAATCATTTCTTCTCTTACTTCTTCCATGATTTAAACTACATCAGTCTTTCTGGTTCTGCTGCTATGTATTTATCCATGCTATAAAATGTCTGAAAATGTATTCATTTATTCATTCATTTGGTGATATCTACTTCCTCTGTTTTCATGATAGCAGGGGAGATACAGCCTATGCTGGTAATCGGGAATAAAGGCAGAAAACTAATACTGTCTAGGATGCCAGACTATCACAGGATGTATGACTGTAAGATAAAAAAATACTGTCAGCTTAGTGCCAAATAGACAAACACTTATGTGTATATTAGAGAGACAGCAACAAAAACTGAAACTGCTGCTGCAGTGTTAAAGTGTCATAGCTTTTAATGTGGTGGGTTGTAGCCCTGCACTCCCGTTACTTACATAAACTAGCTCCAAGATTGCACCTCAGCATACAGAAAATTATTTGAGATACAGCAATATCTCAGAAATAGTACACTGAGAATCAGACAGTGTCTGGATACTTGGTGTTCAACACTTAAAAGTGCAATCAGCATGACCATGTAATGCAGGAGAATTCTTGAACATCCAGCAAAAACTCATGGGGAGAAAGAAAGGACATGCAGACATGCAAAGTACCCCAGGCAGGAACTGCACTGAAGAACCAAGTGCTGAGAGGGTGCAATGTTGTTTAACACTATGCAAACATAGAGCTGAATAAAATTTCTAAAATTATTTTCTAGTCTGAGTTTTACCAGATTTTGGAGAGTCTTTTATCTTACCATTGAGTTATGCTATTTTCAATAATCTGCACTAGAAGATGTTTACATGTTTGGGATCTGTTAAACAAATCACTGTGTGAATAACACACACACACACACACACACTACATATATGCACGTGTGTATATATATATATATATATATATATATATATATATATATGTGTGTGTGTGTGTGTGTGTGTGTGTATATATTTGTGTGTGTAAATTACAAAACACACATACAAACATACTGAAGGCATGCCACTTTATGTAAGTTTAGCCAGTGGAAATGTTGGTCCTAGCTGACTCTGGGACATTATTACATCACTTTGGCTATTATTTATTTATTTATTTATTTATTTTTAACTTTTTTGCTTCTATTCCTGCTGTGCATCAGACACACACACACACACACACACACACACACACACACACACACACACACACACACACACACACACACACACACACACCACAAAATGTGGCTGTTGTCCAGGCAGCCGCTATACTGGGGTTTTACCTTTAAACTGTAATTAGCTCCCTTTGTATATGCTCCATTAGCATTCAAGATGTGGGGGGTATGGTGTGCACAACATGGATTATGGTGGGCACAACATGGGGATGTCACCCTCCAACAGCTCTGGTAACCCATTAGCAGCCCTGCTGATATTTACAAGCAGATCATCGCTCATTAGATCACCATCTTCCATAGAACACCTTCACAAATTGAATGGCCTGGTAACAGATATGCATCACCCCCACCACTACCACCAAAGGAGAGGTGAGCAGGCATATCCCACCATTACTCTCACTTCTCAGCTCTCTAATCCAGCATCTGAGTCATTAACTGAGCCTGGATCATCTGAATCACAATCTGGATTGTATTCTATACAATGCAGTCAGCATCACTTAGAAATGCATTTTAGTATCATTCTTCTTAAGAGTTCACTATTTGTTTCATCCACAAACCAATTTCTAAGGTAACACATGCAAAACAACAGCTTATGAATAAAATTGCACTATAGTACAGTTGCATTTGTTGTTGTTTTTTTTTCTGGTAATAGTATTGTTAAGGTATTGCCTGTTACATAATAGAATCTTTCCATAAGTAAACTGATAAATAGCCAAGGAAGTAATAGAGTATATGTGTGCTACCATCATGGATTGGGGTGAAGTACTGTTGAACTGGGGTGACTAACATTCCTCTAAATACCTAGAAAAGGTGTGTGTGTGTGTGTGTGTGTGTGTGTGTGTGTGTGTGTGTGTGTGTGTGTGTGTGTGTGTGTGTGTGTGTGTGTGCGCATATGTGTGTGTGCGTGTGCATGTGTGTGTGCGTGTGTGTGTGTGTTGTAGGCAAACCATCCAAACAAAATTCTCCAACTGTTTTTTTTTTCCTTCGGCAGGCAAACATTGACAGACAGAATTATCAAGAATGGGGAGGGGATCAGTGGGGGTCGTAAGTACTCTGCATCCCCCACATTTCCAATAACTTAAGCATCCTAACTCAAAAATCATACAGTACTGGGGGAAAGTTTAAAATACCTTAGCTGGTATTCTGCATTCTTGCTGCTGTCAGCACTCTTCTAATGCACTACCCTTTTGATGTGCATGTTATTTGATTATAGTTTAAAATTATATCATATGGAAATATATATTTATATAACTAACCAAGTTCAGCAGCAAATAAGCTTTGCCACTAGCCACTTACAAAGTTGTTTAACAATGCAAATGTGGGATACCATCAATTTATTTAGGGTTTGCAGCCACTACGCATGGCAAATACAAAGTATATAGTAAATTACAACGGATGAGAGATAAACCACAATTTAAAAATCTGAAAGTATTTTCAAAAAAAAAAAATTCAAATTGCAGATAGGATATGGGCAATTACAATATATACAGATCCAAATGGTTAACTCAAGCAGTAAATCACAATAATAATGCCTGTATCCAGAGGTCTTCAAACCTGATAGTTTAAAAACCAGCGGAGAGAGTAATTATCCTGTATCTATAAAACAAGTAAACTTATACTCATGTTTATGCTAGTTTATGCAGAAGTTTATTAGTAGGGGTTACCCTGAAAAATTAGTTTCAGAAAGGTACAGAGAGATATGTAGTTTAAGGTACTCTGCTGACACAATAACTCAAAGGTCTAAGCCAACTGACTTCAGAATTTCCATGCAAATTAGTAATAGTGCAGATGACAGAGCAATCAAGAATATTATATCAAGTAACTGGAAAATTTTGAAAAGGTGCTCTGAGATCTTGAAAGTGGTTGGTGAACATCCTGTCTTTTTACAAAAGAAGGGAAAAAGTCTCAAGAATTATTTTCAAGCCAAATTAGAACTTCTTGAAACAATGCGTTAAACCAGACATGTTCAAATATTTGAACTGCAGTTTATACAACTATTTATTCACTGATGCCAATGAAATATGTAAAAATAAACAGAACATCTTCATTAAGGGATGATATACATGTAAATCAAAAACTGTTGTGTATTTAGTGGTATGCATGCCCTGCAAGTCCTTTTAT
This sequence comes from Protopterus annectens, assembly GCF_019279795.1. Classification (NCBI taxonomy): domain Eukaryota; kingdom Metazoa; phylum Chordata; order Ceratodontiformes; family Protopteridae; genus Protopterus; species Protopterus annectens. The sequence goes on from NC_056739.1 coordinate 965,362,549, forward strand.
GTGGGCCACACCCCTACATAACTATACAAAAGAATATACAACCATAAGAATTCAGTGTTGGTGGGGGATGAAAAAAAATGCACTTGGCAAGCATTACAAATTGAGTAAATGCAAAGCAGATTTAAAATTTTTAGTTTTGTATGAAGTCAAAGGGTTTAACAAAATGTTTAGCATTGAAGATGAACTTGGGTGGTATGAGTATTGTGTGGCAATTGAGATTAAATGCATGTTTTCCACCAGCTTTAAACAACTGTGAAGATTTTGTTGCCTTTCTGAGAAGGAAGGGGATAAAGCATTAATGAATTCATTTGTGTCATGTGATTTGCTATTTAAGTGATGTTTTTAAAAATGCATTATTCAGTCTGATGAAGTCTTGTTATAAGAGATGAATGCGCTTACTGTTTAATGTGTATTTGAATAAACTCCGTTGTTTTTATTTTCTGGCTTTTTTATGTTATTTTATTAGTCTGGTTTGAATGTTTATTCGGTTTTGAACATTTTAACAATGTATTACACATTATATTTAATGAAAACAAGGACTTCAAAGTTTATAACTATTCTTCCAAGGACATTTGCGACTAGTCATGTAAATGTTTAATCGAGAGGTTTAACATTTGTACCAGCAAGTAGAGGTAATTTAAGTAATGTTTTGATTGATTAAAACTATTTATTAAAAAGTTAAATCTCTCCTTGTGGTTTTCAAGGAGTAATTTGAGTTTGAATAATTATGTGCTAAGGAAACCTAGTTTATTTACCCCCCATCATACATTACAAATGTTTGAAAAGTTATGTGAATTAGACATTAAACATGTTTTAAGTAAACTGAGTGGATATAACTTTTGGAATATATCTCAGTCAGATGTGACACTATTTAAGGAGATTTCCGATGATGATCATATCAGAGTGATGAAGCCGTATAAGGGGGGGGGGGGTGGGTTAGTTATTATGAACAAGGAGGATTATTTTAGTCGCATGCATTGTGCATTGTATACTTATGGAAGACACTTAGGAAGAGGTGTCGTGCAATAAAACTGATATAGCTTTTGCTAAACTAGATTTACAACTGGAATATATGTTAATGCAGGGTCAGATTACTAAAAGTGAATATGACTACATGGCAAATGATAAACCTGTAATAGTGTATATATTTGGGATCCCTAAACTATATAAATCTTTAGATAATCCACCTCTTAGACTTATAATGGATGGGTCTAGATCCAAAATTCACTTTATAACTAAATATGTGGACAACGTTTAGAAATATGGTCAGAAAAATTGACCTTATGTTTGTAAGGATTCATGGCAATTTTTAAGTTTAATGAGAGAGTTGGATTTTAAAGAAGACGCTATATTTGTAACAATAGATCTGTATAGCGTATATATTTAGTAATTCCAAATGATACAGGGATCCAGTGTTTTGAAGAGTGTATTTATACCAGTACTTCATTATCTCAAGTTAAAATAAATGCAGTAATAGCAGTAATGGTGACAATTTTGAAAAATAATTTCATTTACTTTGAGGGTCAAGTGTTCAATCAGAAAACTGGTGTGGCAATGAAGGCCACATGCACCCCTGTTTTGTTAACTTCATGATGACTTACTGAGAAAAAGGATACTCAATGAATAGTGAGTTTAAGTACTCCTGGTCAGATTATACTACATTTTTGGCTAACATATTTATTTTGTGGACTGGTTCTCATGTCTGATTACAAGAATTTATTGAATATATCAACAGTACAGTAGAATTTTTAAAGTGTACATCCAGCTTTACTAAAGATAAGATGTTTTTTTTGGATGTTAAGATTAGGAAAGACTATGCAAGCCAAAAATATGTACCTAGTATATATAGAAAGCTGATGTATTCTAACTCCTTTCTACAGTACTATAGCTGGCATTCTAAGCACCAAAAGAAAGCTGTGGTGAAAGGCCAGCTAGTGTGGATAGCAAGAATGGCTTCAGATGTGGAAGAGTTTCTTAAGGAATGTGATGATGTAGCTGACATGTTCCACAAAAGGGGTTATCCCAAGGAATTGGTTAAGGAAATTAAGGATGACGTGGTTAAGAAAAGAAGAAATGTTTTTATATGCCATTAATTCTTTCTAGTAATAAAGAAAATCATTTAAGTACCGGTCCCGTAAATTCCCAATATGCACCTAATTGAACATTCATAACTACATAAACATTAGATAGTAAAACCACCTCAAATGTATTATATAAAAATTGGGCTTTATTTCTTGAGAACAGTGCTATATGGAGTAAATTAGGAGAAAAACATGTATAGTGTTTAAGAGGGAGAAATCTTTTAAAAATTATTTAGAGAATGGAAAGGAAGTAGTTGTTAAAAGAAGGAAAAGCAAGAATTTATGGGTATGTATAAGTGTGGCCATTGCCTCCACTGCCCATATATACTATTTACTAACCGTTTTCAAATTAGAGGTGAAGTATTTAAGATGAATGGATGATTTTCCTGTGAGTCCAAGATGGTTATGTATTTAGCCCAGTGTTAATCATGCCCTGCATTTTATGTGGGGAAGATATCTAGAAAATTAAAAGAGCATATATATGAGCATTTGTTTGAAATTCAAAAGAAAAAAAGTACAAATGCTTTGTATAAGCATACTGAAAAAGAGAACAAACATCAATTTAGGTTTTTAGTATTGCAACAGATAGTTGTGACCCTTAGGGTTTAATTTTTGATTAACAGAAAAATGTGACCTGAAATGGCAATTAAAGTTGGATGCTATTAGTTTCCCAGGATTAAATGAAAGTAGTTCCATTTATTCAGCATTAAAATTAAACTATTATGGTGTTTAATTTGATTATATATTTATTATGACGTCTTCTAATTGTATTTAATTGATTTTAGTTTGGTATTGGGTAGATGGAGATATGTGTCTGGGGATTTTAAATATTTAAATGAGGTTGGAGACATGTGTCTCGGGATTTTAAACATTTAAATGTGTTTTTTAGGAAGTTTATTATGTTCTGATGAAGTTCCCTATGATAAGAATGAAAGTGCTTAACATTGTAATTTGAAATAAAATGAATTGCCTGGTGGATGGATCAATTGTCGTCTTTGCACCACAGCTCCTGGTTGTTGGAAATGAAGTGCTTACTTTTCTTCTAATCTTTGCAACCTTTGAGTAGGAATATTTATATACTGGGGTAGTGAGGTGCAGCCCTCCCACACACACACACACACACACACATTACCAAATACAGAAACAAATGAGATACAACAGGGCTTAACCCCTGCCAAAATATTTGCAGATGGAAGTGTGTGCGCTTTTTGGCTATACCCATTATCTGACTAGCTGTTCTCAGTATTTTTGTGTATCAGTTTGTGCAGCTAGTTGAAAATTTGCCCCAATTCCCTTTAAATACTGTTCTTTTAGAAAGACTAGATAACCTACTCCACCGCTAAGCAATTTTTTTTTTCTGTGCAGACTCCGATTGTCAATGTGGTTTCTAGAACAATAAGTAAATATTCACTACTTCCTCAATATTTCGCTCAGATCATCAGTGAGTTACAGATATAACTAATGAATTACTGTATGACAATATAGCTAGCTGGTGGACACTGCTGAGTTAAATTTTTTCATTACAGAAGCAGAGTATAGTTTCCAGCTCCAAAAGAAAATTTTGCCTCTTATGATGGAAAAGAATTATAAACCTGATGGATGGCTAGGAGCAATTCTTGGCGCAAAGCTATGGATTGACTTTACAAGCAAACAAAGTTTTGAGGACAGTATAAACCACCTGATTAAAGAGCTTGGGAGTGTCATAAAGCCAGCTCAAGCTGGAAGTGATGGTAAGGAATTTCTTCTAGTAATTAACTCCTTCACTTATTTCAGCGCAGCTTACTTATAAACCGTGTTTCTTGTTCAGTGATACTGTCTTTATTTCTTGTTCAGTGTTACTGTATTTATTTGCTTTAGTGTTTTAAAATACTCATTTACCAGTAGAATGAATTGGCATGGATAGTAACCATTTCCCATATTATTGTATCATATTTTATTATTGCATGCAGTTCCTGATTATGGAGTTACTATAAGTTTGTGCCAGTAAATCTGAAAAACACTTTAGAACTTTAATCCCTGCCTTGTGAAATGTGTGTGAATATGGATCCATCATCAGAATATCATAAAATGATCCTGATGTCTATTGTTAATCTGCAGCTTTTTGTTCCATAAATGGTTTAAGAAGAGGCCTGAAAACAGAATGCATGAGCACAGCATGGTTGTTTTTGGGAGAAACATTTAAACAAAAAACAAGCAACCGGCCACTGATACTGTGCAATTATATGGAAAACAAGAAATAAAAATGAAAACAAAACAGCAGATGCACACAGCTATAAGGGTAAAAATTTATTGTACAAACTTAACCTACAGCTATGTAGATCTGCTATTTTGTTTTCATCTTATTTCTTGCTTTTGGGAGAAGCATGATCTAGAGACATGTTGCTACCCAGGCACTGTAGTTAATGTATTCATAAGATGACATGAATATCTGAGGTGGTACAGGGCCTGCAGAAAAAGTGTTAATAAAATATAAAAGTTAACTACAATTCCCAGCAGTGTAATCCTGACAGTCATGTTACTGGCAGCAGAATATTCCTTCATCAGTTGTATCTATTTTCATATCTTTTTCCATATACATTTGTTATTATGGATACTCTTGATTTCTCCAAGATTGCTCCAGACATAAAAGGCTTAGTTTCTCAAAATTATGGGATCTAAATGGTAGCAAGTGTAATTTTTTTTCCTATCAAATAATAACAATGTACTATCTGATAAATAAAAGCATGCTTTGATGAAGTCTCTTTGTACTTTTTGTATCCATGAATGTGTGTTTTAATGTATATTCATAGATAATAATTTGAAATAATAAAGTATCAATATCTACTGCTGTTTACAGCCAAATATGCAGAATTAATGTTTTAAAGCAGAAAAGGAGAGACTGATGATAAACCAATAAAAATGAAAAAGTAACCTTACGATACTCTAAATTGGCAGATTTTACACTCAAATATTTTACTTTTGCTGGTACATTTTTGTCCTGTACACTAAATTGTTATACTTTTCTCATTCATAAATTTTGGCAAGCCTGCTTTGTCTGATTTGTGAAATATGCAAGATGTAATATTAACCATACTGAAATTCTTACTGATGCTGGTAAAACCTTTGTGATATTTAAAAATACATTAACAGTACTCAAATTCTCACTGATGCTGGTGAAACTTTTTTTTTTACTAGGGTCAACAATATGGAAGTCTACAGTCTTGTCATGAAGTATGTGTGTTATATTCGACTAGTGTCTACACACAAAATAAGCAGAAGTGTAATTAGGGTGGGATGAAGGGGACAGCCATCACAGGCACAAGGTGTTGGGGAGCATGATCTGCAGATCCATCAGCAGATTAATTTTTTTTTAATTTCTCTCTTCACCTGTCCATTATGGGATAGTAGAGCACAAGGATGTTAGGTTATATTCCTTACAGAAGGGACAAGATCCAGATCAGAGAAGGGACCTTCTCTTTTTTGTTCTTGTGTAGTGCATGTAGGTGAGGATGTAGGACATTAGGATGTGATAGTACGGCTTTAGGAGCTGACACATCTCCTTAGTGGATGGAGGAGCACTAGATTAGAAAAGGGACTTTTTTTTGCTCCTTAACCCTAGTGTTGAGGGGTGCCATACTGGGGAATTGCACCAGGTACCAAATAAGCCAGCTATGGTTCTGGGTGTAAGCACAAACAAGAGCTAGGTTGTCTTTCTGGAAGAAGATCAGGGTAAAGGATGACATTGTAGGGACTGCCATGCCACACAAGTGTGACATCACAGCTGTCACTCATGTGGTCCTGTTTTCTATGCCAATGTCTTCAAGAAAAATGCAGATTAAATGACTTATGCTTACTTATGTTGACAAGGTTAGTCCCATTAGGTGCGACCTATTTTTTAGGGAAGACTCGAGATGGCATTCATACTAACTAGGGGAATATTTGTTCAGGACACTAGAGAAATTATCCCCTTTTTTCACATTCAGATGGATGCTAAAAAGGAGGTCCCACCTACAAGCATTGGTGGTAGCTCAAGGGGCTGTAAAAGATCCCACAACACTTTGGGCTTTATTATAGATCAGAAGAATCATAAAAACAAAATGCCAAAAACTTCAATAAAGGCAAGAAACATTCATAAGCAAGGGAAAACTAAATAAAAGATTGGCAAATTGTAACAAAGACTGCAATACATTAAAAATCACTTTCTCCACCCTTTCACCAATGGCCAAAAACTAATTTTCCTACATAAAGCTTTTGTATCCCAAATCTTACTTCTCTATAGCACCCTTTCCATAAAAGCCATACGCAGGGGAAAATTTTAAGAAGCATTCACACATAGTACCACCAAAGAATTACAACATCTATATATAATCATTAAGTCATTAATTCAACAGGCAAACTTTTCCAAAAACAGATACATTTATGCCAAAATCCCAAGACCCTAGGGCAGTCCAACACACCATGAAACAAAGATTCTCCCCAGTTACAGTAGGAATAACATTGTTCTGCATAACATTTATTTTTCATCAGAGACATAGCTGGCCAGTCCCTGAATTAGCACCCCACCCTCTTGCTCAAAATGAAGAGCAAAAAGAGGAAACACACTTCAATAGACTGTTTGTGGCAGCCTAAATCACTCCCCTTTCCAGTCATGCCCCCTCCCTACCAGCATTTCATTGGCATTGAAGAACAAAAGTGCTCCAATACACTGCTCACTATAGTCTGATGCATGTCCCCTCCTTATCAGATTATCATTCAAAGAGCAAAAAAGAAAAGCAAATGCTCCAATATACTGCTCACAGCAGTCTGAAGTGCACACCCCATCCCTAACAGCAACAGCACAAAAAAAAATTGCTTTTTGTACCAGCATTTTTGGAATGGCATTCAGACTGCACCCTCTGACAGGCTGTGCCCTGGGCATATGCCCCCTTTCCTCCCCCCTTGCTACTCCACTGTGTTTTTCATCTCCTCCTTAACAATTTCCCTAAAGAAAGTATCCACAAAAAATCTGCATACTCAATTCATCCTTGGGATCTTCTTTTCCTGCTTGTTATGCTCCATTTAATGAAGTATCAGAGAGATGCACTCATCAGTCAATTAAAAAGATTTCCAAGTACCAGCATTTCCTCATTTTAGGAAATGTATGTAGACAATTTGTAGTCTCTAATTTTCTTACAGACTTCCAACTATTCACCAATACAATTCATTTCTTACCCCTATCAGAAAAGGCTACATTAACTTCCCATTAAATACCAATGAAGTACATTTTGAGAAGCAGTATGTAAAACACACAAAAATACATACTTTTTTGCACTCTCTGTATTTATGTAATGGATGGAGAAGCACCAGCCTGCCCTGCTCTCCTTTATTATATAGAAACTCCACAGTATTTAAATGAGATACCCTAATAATTGAAATATAAAAGATCAGTAAGCCTTTTTTCCAAATCAGCAGGAGACAAGAAAATCCTGCAAGTATTGTAATTTATCCCCAAAAAGGTTGAATGCAGTAAATAAACTTTAGAAAAGATCAAAGTAAAACACTTAAACATACATACAGTAATCTAAAACATCCAAGCAACTCACCCACTAAAGACCACCTTCCCAGTCCCAAAATAAATCCCCAGATTACAAGTCACAGAAGAAGAAATATATAGAAAAACATCAACGCAATCAAAACCAGGACATTTAGCATTGATGGACATCAAAACCAGGACATTTAGCATTAATGGACATCAAAACCAGGACATTTAGCATTAATGGACATCAAAACCAGGACATTTAGCATTAATGGACAAGCTTACTTTCTGTAATTCCGCCAAAAGAGAATCAAAAACTGTCCCAGTCCAAGTCTATATTTTATCACAAAAACTAAATTATCTACATATGTCAAGTAGGAGGAACCATTCTACCAGAGGAAAGAAAAAAGCAAGCAAGCAAGGAGCTGGGTGGACACCCCTGCTTAACTCCTAAATAAAGTTTAAATGCCTCACCCAATACAACTTAAAGTAGAGACCTACTGAAAACACATTTTGTGGAATGTGGGAGACATAGAACCTTCCTAGAAAGGGAAAAAAAACCCTTCCTCCTGCAATATATCCCATATACTGTCACGTCTAATGGAATCTAAAGCTTTCCTAATATCACACACCAATTTCTTCTTTCAAAGCCTTTCAACATTTTTTTAATAAAAATATTACTCTCATATCACTACCAAGGACACCATATATACCTGCACCCAAAAGCTGATTCAAACTTTTCATTTTACTCTGAAGCAAGTCCGCTAAAATTTTATAGTCAACATTTTCCAAATCAATGAACCTCCAGAAGTCTAAATTGCTTCTATGACCCCTGTTTTTCCAAATCATTTTCATTAACCCCTTAACAGACTCTGGAAATGAAACAGACAGAAACCATTCATTCTAAGTCTGTAAAAAACACTGCTTTTCTTGTTGAAGCACAGCCTTATAAAGTTGTAACATAAAGCATCCTCACTGGGTACAGACTGTACTTGTCCTTTACACAAAACCCTCTTCAATTCTTTTATAATAAAAGGGTTATCCAACAGTACACCCTCCTCGGCATTAATATGAGGAACTTCCCACTCTGCAGAAACAAATTTACCAGCAGGACTTTATATGCTACCTATCTTAATATGTCATCCTTATCTGTAACTGCCCCTCCATGACCATCAGTCAATTCCCACACCTCCGACTCCAACCTCTGAACAATATATGCTAAAAATAATCCACTTCCTCTCGAGTACCTTTCACACAATATTGTTGTTTATGTAAAGCATCTTTTGCTCATAATTTATTTATGTCAAAAAACAGCTGCTGCACTCTATTAACTGCGAAAATCATTATTCCCAATCCCAATAACCATTTCAAAATCCTTATACACATATTTCTTATGCTTCAACTGTTCTTTTTCCACCAGACAGAACTGCCTATATTCTCCCTATATCTAACCATCATTCAGACCAAGAAAAAAAAAAGTCTTTCATATTCATGTGATCAAAAAATAACTGTTGCCTCAAGGTACACATCACCTACTATGAACCTTTCTCCCCCCACAGAACAGTAGCATCAGAGTTGAATAGGGCTCATATAGCTGCATAGTCTAAAAAACCTACCCACTTCCTTCCCACGTCTACATCTAATAAAGGGCATTGAAAAAAAAACTCAATTTTAGCGTTATATTTACTGGTACTATAAATATGCCCCCCCCCCCCCCCCCAGCTACACTAAAATCAAAAATCCTTCAAAAGAGTAAGACGCCCTTTTATATCATTACCCTTCCAGGCTCTTTTCTTGTAAAGCACAGTTAAGCTCATCCAAGCAGTACTGGAAGATTAACACTCAGCCAAAGATATGGATAACTGAATATGCTCAAAGTACTAGCATATAAAACAAGTAAACAAAAAACTTTGGTATATGAAACCAACACAGTATCTGAACAAGTATTCAAATCCATAAAAAAAATAGCTAAAGCCAATACACTGTTGCTTGCTCCCTCTGAAATAGCAGTTGTCAAGCAGTCTACAGACAGACAGATAATATCAGCCCTACAGATTTACATCAGTCAAAACAAAAAACACCAAAGACTTTATTTAAATAACAGCATTATTAACATCCAAAGAAAACTGGTGCAGTTCAACCTTTACCCTGTTTTTATCCTTTGTCTTGAGCAATTTGTCTTTAAACTTTGTAACCAGACTACTAACAGACACCTCCTTCTTCCCCTTCCTTGTCATTATCATCTGGACAAGCATCCACCTGCGTATCTTCCTTTGTGTCAATATCAGCATTACATTTCATCTTCTTTATCCTTACTTTTATCCCTCTCAAACTGGATCCCTAGCTGGAACCCTAAAACACTGGTCTAACACCAAAGAACCTTTGAAACCAAAAAACGATCTGGAACACAATAAGAGAAGGCTCAAACTATAAAAGTAATTTAATATTGCCACACAAGTGAAATTAGCGCTTTTGGCAGGTAAAATAACCCACCTTCCTCAGATTACACAGCTGGACATGAAAAACTCATTTATACATTAATGCATAAAATATGCCCAATTGCCTTAAAGTGCATTATTCAAACAATTAAGTTGCCATAGCGACCTTAAAGTAAGATCGCTACCTGCATGATTTTACTTGCGCTGCTGTCAGCTATAAAAATGCATACATATAAAAACACCAAATATTTAAAACATGAATGCATATCTTGCTTATTGCTAAACAATTAACCAAAATCTCTTCCCTTGCATTACGGCAGGCTGTTTACGTATTTACAAATACGGAAATTAATGCAAAAGGTGGATAATCACTTAAAAAGTAAAAAACCATATACATGGCTCTACACTTTATCAACCACAAAGGTTTCAAAAGTGTAAAATATCCATTATACATTATATTGTAAATAGTACTGTTGTAATGGCACTTATTATTTAAAACTGATGGTATTATACATACATTTGTACCTAAATAAATCCAAAAGTTGTGTCAAAAGGTCACGCTATTGCTAAACAGTTCTTAATCTTACTGCTATAAAGCAATGTTAATATGACACATGAATATACCCTTAAATAAATAAAACGTTAAATGTTAGTTCCCATGTTCAAAAAGGCCTAAATTTCATATTAAAGCCCACAAGTTCGTTCCTCTATTTATATGAAAACCAAAACATTATATTCACAATCATAACATGTATTGTATTATATCTACCTATTATAGGCTAACCACTTCAAAACACATTTAATATAGAGAGCCTCATTAATACCTGGTATAACTTGTGCCCTAGTACGAATTTGCCAACATAATTCGTCAATCTCCAGGCGGACTTGCCAAGGTCCCCCTCTAATGTCTTGTTTTCTTTGCTGCAGGATAACAAACTTAAAGGAATGTCCACTATTTTCAACTACATGCCGAGCTAGAGCATTATTCTGATCCTGTTTGGAAACCGCATTTATATGCTCATAAATTCTAATTTTTAATTTGCGCTCGGTTTTTCCTATGTAAAAAGCTTTACATAGATTACATAGGGCAGCATAGACCACTGATTTTGTTTCACAATTGAAGTGGCCATTAATCTTATATTCTGTGTCATTTATGCTACAAGTGGTACCAATCTTTATATACATACACTGACTGCATGTTCCACATCTGTGCATCCCTAATGGACAGTTAGACATCCTTTTTTGTTTCGTTTTTTCCATAATGCATTTGAGGTTGTCCCCCCTCCTGTATGTTATTTTAGGTTTATCACCAACAAGGGCAACTAGTCCTTTATCATGTTTAACAACCTCCCAATTTTTGTTTATAATTTCCCTTATCTGTTGAAAATCCATAGAATATGTGTGAAGGAAACTACAACAAAAGTTAGGCTTAGGTAGATTAGATATGAATGTCTCTACTTGTAAACTTGAAATTTCAGGATTAACATCCAAGTTATTAGTTTTTATAACAGGAAGCAGGGGTGAAAAATAACCCCCCACCCTTTTGTTAGTAACTTCTAGTGCGATATTATTGACTAGACATAAAGGATACCCCCTAGATGTGAACATAGCTATCAATTTTTCACATTCCATTTGAAAATCGTTATCATCCGTCACCATCCGTGCTGCCCTGACCAGTTGGCTCTTAATAACTGATCTTTTTTGATGGTACGGATGGTTGCTCGAAAAATGTAACAGTGAGTTACAATATGTGGGCTTTCTATATATAGTACTTTTGAATCTATTATTGGTAATGTCCTTAGATAAAAGAACATCCAAGTAATTCATTTCAGAGTCAGCCACTGAATATGTGAAACTAAGGAATTCAGTCATACTTGTCATATTATCGATAAACTGTGGGATAACTGATTTATCTCCCTTCCAAATACAGAAAATATCGTCCTGATACCTTGTGTAAAAGGAAACATGTTGTTGAAAAATATCATCCTTGAACAGGAATTCATCCTCCCAGTGAGTCATCACTGCATTCGCAAATGAGCCCCCACAAGGGGAGCCCATCGCCACACCTGATGTTTGTAGGTAGAAGTTACCTTCAAAGGTAAAAAAATTGTTCTTTAACACTAGTTCAAGAAGAGTTTCAACAGTGTAAATGATATCATCCGATATTTTTCTAACTGACAAAACTCCCTGACCCATGATAGGCCTAAATCCTGGGGTATGACCGTATAGAGGTCTTTAACATCTATTGTCAAAAACACTGAATCAACGGCATATGTTTGATTGCTAATGTCCCTCAAGAAAGACCAAGAGTCTTTGCAAATGTGCTTGACTGCTCCTATAAGAGGCTTCAAAATGCTATCCACATACTTAGCGCAAGCATATGTGATGGAGCCTCTTCCATCAATAATAGGTCTGAAAGGTGGGGCCTGTAATCGCTTATGTAGCTTAGGTGCACCAAAAAATGCAGGAATTCTAGGTGCAGACATCTCCAAATAATGGAAAACGTCTGAATCAATAAACCCCTCCAAAAACAGGTCATTGAGAACACCATATATTTTTCTATATGCACCATGGATTTCATTTAATGATACCTGCTCATAGGCCGTTGTGTCGAGATGTTCCATCATGTATTCGACATATTTATATTGATCCATCAAGACCACACCCCCACCTTTGTCAGGTCTCATGACCCGGACGTTGCAATCCTGCAACAGATGTAAAAAGTCCCATTCGAGTCTTGACATGTTGTTACCACCTTTAACCCTGCTATATATGACGTGGTTTTTAATAGTATTTGGAAGGGAGATAAATCAGTTATCCCACAGTTTATCGATAATATGACAAGTATGACTGAATTCCTTAGTTTCACATATTCAGTGGCTGACTCTGAAATGAATTACTTGGATGTTCTTTTATCTAAGGACATTACCAATAATAGATTCAAAAGTACTATATATAGAAAGCCCACATATTGTAACTCACTGTTACATTTTTCGAGCAACCATCCGTACCATCAAAAAAGATCAGTTATTAAGAGCCAACTGGTCAGGGCAGCACGGATGGTGACGGATGATAACGATTTTCAAATGGAATGTGAAAAATTGATAGCTATGTTCACATCTAGGGGGTATCCTTTATGTCTAGTCAATAATATCGTACTAGAAGTTACTAACAAAAGGGTGGGGGGTTATTTTTCACCCCTGCTTCCTGTTATAAAAACTAATAACTTGGATGTTAATCCTGAAATTTTAAGTTTACAAGTAGAGACATTCATATCTAATCTACCTAAGCCTAACTTTTGTTGTAGTTTCCTTCACACATATTCTATGGATTTTCAACAGATAAGGGAAATTATAAACAAAAATTGGGAGGTTGTTAAACATGATAAAGGACTAGTTGCCCTTGTTGGTGATAAACCTAAAATAACATACAGGAGGGGGGACAACCTCAAATGCATTATGGAAAAAACGAAACAAAAAAGGATGTCTAACTGTCCATTAGGGATGCACAGATGTGGAACATGCAGTCAGTGTATGTATATAAAGATTGGTACCACTTGTAGCATAAATGACACAGAATATAAGATTAATGGCCACTTCAATTGTGAAACAAAATTAGTGGTCTATGCTGCCCTATGTAATCTATGTAAAGCTTTTTACATAGGAAAACCGAGCGCAAATTAAAAATTAGAATTTATGAGCATATAAATGCGGTTTCCAAACAGGATCAGAATAATGCTCTAGCTCGGCATGTAGTTGAAAATAGTGGACATTCCTTTAAGTTTGTTATCCTGCAGCAAAGAAAACAAGACATTAGAGGGGACCTTGGCAAGTCCGCCTGAGATTGACGAATTATGTTGGCAAATTGCACTAGGGCACAAGTTATACCAGGTATTAATGAGGCTCTCTCTATTAAATGTGTTTTGAAGTGGTTAGCCTATAATAGGTAGATATAATACAATACATGTTATGATTGTGAATATAATGTTTTGGTTTTCATATAAATAGAGGAACGAACTTGTGGGCTTTAATATGAAATTTAGGCCTTTTTGAACATGGGAACTAACATTTAACGTTTTATTTATTTAAGGGTATATTCATGTGTCATATTAACATTGCTTTATAGCAGTAAGATTAAGAACTGTTTAGCAATAGCGTGACCTTTTGACACAACTTTTGGATTTATTTAGGTACAAATGTATGTATAATACCATCAGTTTTTAAATAATAAGTGCCATTACAACAGTACTATTTACAATATAATGTATAATGGATATTTTACACTTTTGAAACCTTTGTGGTTGATAAAGTGTAGAGCCATGTATATGGTTTTTTACTTTTTAAGTGATTATCCACCTTTTGCATTAATTTCCGTATTTGTAAATACGTAAACAGCCTGCCGTAATGCAAGGGAAGAGATTTTGGTTAATTGTTTAGCAATAAGCAAGATATGCATTCATGTTTTAAATATTTGGTGTTTTATATGTATGCATTTTATAGCTGACAGCAGCGCAAGTAAAATCATGCAGGTAGCGATCTTACTTTAAGGTCGCTATGGCAACTTAATTGTTTGAATAATGCACTTTAAGGCAATTGGGCATATTTTATGCATTAATGTATAAATGAGTTTTTCATGTCCAGCTGTGTAATCTGAGGAAGGTGGGTTATTTTACCTGCTGAAAGCGCTAATTTCACTTGTGTGGCAATATTAAATTACTTTTATAGTTTGAGCCTTCTCTTATTGTGTTCCAGATCGTTTTTTGGTTTTAAACAGTTTATCTGGTGTGTTTGGTGCAGACCAAAGAACCTTTGGTAAATCCAGCAAACGAGCAAAAACAAGTAAAAACAATGCAAACAGCACACCAGTAGGTCTTTCCAAAGTTTACTACAAACAGGTACAGTTAACTTGACTTGAAGCGCTTTTCATTTGCACTGAAGCAAACTTCATCAGAAGTCAAGATCAATTAAGATCAACACAATTTAAAAAAACAGTACAGTGACATATCTATTATCTATACAACACACATTATTAGCTTAAAGGTATAGTCGGCTAAAAGCTATAACATAACTTATTTAAAAGGACAACATTAATAACAATAATAAAACCATATCTAACTCAAAAAAATCACTTATACACACAACCATTTAAAAAATGATTTCCTTAATACAATAATAACACTAAACTTTCTGTGTTGCATCCTGAACTTAACTATACACATGAAACCTTGTTACTATACTATTTATTAAGGATACTAGAATACAAATAACCTCACCTTTTATGATATTCAATCTACTCGTAACCTGTGTATGTTTTTAACACCCCAAACTTTTATTTTTCAAAACACAAGCTATTGAGCACAGGTCGTTTAAACCAGGTACCCTGTAAGCATCCAACCTTATCTGCCATGACAATTCTAATTCTTCTAAAAGAATTGGCATAGGGCCACCTCTGATAGGAAGAACTACCTGATCTATTGCCATGTAAAAAAAAAACATGACCATGATAGGCGTGAACATGTTTTGCCAATGCATTTTCTAACTTGCCTTTACTAATTGCATATTGATGTTCATATACTCGGTTTCTTAATCTACATTCGGTTTTCCCGATGTAAAATGCAGGGCATTGTTAACACCTAGCAAGATAGACTACAAACTTAGATTGACAATTGAATTTAGATCTTACCTTATATTGTCTATTCTTTACTGAGAAGGTACTGGATGTATCCATATATTTACAATAAGCGCATGCTTCACATTTAAACATGCCAGTTATTTGTGACACAGACTGGACATCTGATTCCAATATATTTTTTTAAATTTCTCCCTTTTCTAAAAGCCATATGTGGAATATCACCTAATTTATCCAATATTATTGGTGACTTTCTAAACAACTCCCAATTCTTCCTTAAAATATCAGTCACCAAGTGGCTGTCACAACTAAATGTTGTGGTAAATTTTAAACAGGGGTCACATTCTTCAAAAGATGACTTATTCCCATTGTGTCTCTGTGCAACTTCTTGAACTGGTAAAACTACCAGTTCATTGTTCCCACCACTATCAGATTTAACACTCAGTATTGGAGGGTACACCAAATTTATTCTTTTCAATTTTACTTCATCTGTCAGCCTGTCAATAAGGTTGACCGGATAACCCCGTGCCACAAACATGGATTTAAGACTGTCACATTCAGCAAAGAAATCACTCAGTTGTGTGTTGATATGGGCTGCCCTAACCAACTGGCCCTTGACAACTGAGTGTTTCTGATAGAAGAGGGGGCTACTTGAGAAATGCAAGAAGTTGTTTGAATAAGTTGCCTTCCTTTATATACTGGCTTGAAAGCAACGTGAAGATCTATTCTTCACTAATCTTCTTCTTCTTCTTTCGGCTTTTCCCGGTTAGGGGTCGCCACAGCGGATCACCTTGTCCACACATTGAATGGCAGTGGAGTTTTACGGTGTCGAGTTGCCAGCCCGGCGCCCAACCTTCCACAGAAGGCACACTCACACACACACACCTAGGGCTAATTTAGAGTGTCCAATCCACCTGCAGCATGTCTTTGGGATGTGGGAGGAAACCGGAGCACCCGGAGGAAACCCACGCGACCACAGGGAGGACATGCAGACTCCGCACAGAAGGCACCCCAGCCGAGGATCGAACCGGAGAACCTTTTGCTGTGAGGCAGCAATGCTAACCACTGCACCACCGTGGCCGCCCTATCTATTCTTCACTAATAAAATATCCAAATATGTCATTGCTTCTGTGTCAAAAGATGACGTAAATGTAAGAAAGTCTGTAGTCTGATTTAGATTAAGAAACAGAGTATATGAACATCAATATGCGATTAGTAAAGGCAAGTTAGAAAATGCATTGTCAAAACATGTTCACGCCTATCATGGTCATGGGTTTTCTTACATGGCAATAGATCAGGTAGTTCTTCCTATCAGAGGTGGCCCTATGCCAATTCTTTTAGAAGAATTAGAATTGTTATGGCAGATAAGGTTGGACACTTACAGAGTACCTGGTTTAAACAACATGTGCTCAATAGCTTGTGTTTCGAAAAATAAAAGTTTGGGGCATTAAAAACATACACAGGTTACGAGTAGATTGAATATCATAAAAGGTGAGGTTATTTGTGTTCTAGTATCCTTAATAAATAGTATAGTATAAAGGTTTCACGTGTATAGTTAAATTCAGGATGCAACATGGAAAGTTCAGTGTTATTATTGTATTAAGGAAATATTTTTTTAAATGGTTGTGTGTATAAGTGATTTTTTTGAGTTAGATATGGTTTTATTATTGTTATTATTGTTGTCCTTTTAAATAAGTTATGTTATAGCTTTTAGCCGATTATACCTTTAAGCTAATAATGTGTGTTGTATAGATAATAGATACATCACTCTACTGTTTTTTTAAATTGTGTTGATCTTAATTGATCTTGACTTCTGATGAAGTTTGCTTCAGTGCAAACGAAAAGTGCTTCAAGTTAACTGTACCTGTTTGTAGTAAACTTTGAAAAGACCTACTGGCGTGCTGTTTGCTTTAT